>NW_023661310.1:0-17779 GCF_015228065.2 Penaeus monodon
GTCTATTTTTTTGTGCAATATTGATTTTTCAATATGAGATGGGGCATACAGGGTTTTTTATCTTTCAATATTTTTGGCCATTTTAAACTCAGAACTAAAGAACGGTCCCCAGTTTTATAACTCTAAGTCCCCATTTTTAAGGTATCAAGTAATCATTGCATTTTTTTTTTTTCCCTTGAAAAATTTTTCCAAAAATTTGTTCTTTATGTTCTGATATTTCCCAAATGTACTATACCCCTTATTTAAAAAATTCTTTTGGGGAGCCACAGTCCTGGGTTTTATTACTTTTAAAGGATTTTGTTTCATTATTATTGTTTTTAAACTTTCATTTAGTTTTCTTTGAAATTTCTTTTTCCTTTTTCTCTACAAATTGAAAAAAACCGTTTGCAGTTTCATAAAAATTCTTTTTTGGGAAAGTTTTTATAGATTTTGTAATGTTACCAATGCTTCTTTCTTTTTTAATTTTGTCCCTGAGTCAGGTTTTCTATAATTTTCTTCAGCCTTTATGATGTTTTTTGTTTTTTTTTTGATTTAATTTTTGCTTTTTTTTCCGTTTAATTTTAAACCTTTTTCCCCTTAAATTTTTTCTTTTATTCTTGCCCTAATTTAACTCCTTCAAATATTTTTTATTTTTCATCCATTGTTCTATTTTTTTGGGTTTTTTTTTATATATTTCAAAATCCCCCATTTTTATTGCTTTTATCATAAACTCATTTAAATTTTAAATTTCAAATTTTTTAAAAGCCCAATTTTCTTTTGATTTCCCCTTTACCCTTTTCTACAAAATTTTGTTTTTTAAATTTTGGCATACTTTCCCACCAGTTTTTAATTAAAATTAAAAATGCTTTGGTTTTTAATCAAATCCATTCAGTTAAATTTAGTTTTGATATCTTTTTCTCCAAAAAATTCCTTTAGCTTCCCCCTATACTCCTTTTTTTTGGGGTATTTGGAAGTTCCAAAACCATGATAAAAATAATAACACATCTTTTGGGTATATTTCAGATCTTTAAAATAAAAAGATCTACCTGGGAAAAATGATTTGGGCCTTCATTTGTTTTAATGCTTTTGTTTTACAACCATGCATCCTTTAACTGAAATTTTGTTGTATTAAAAGGGCTTTTGTAAATGGACTAAATTGTTCTGTTCTCTAGTGAAATACCATTCCCAACCCCCCCAAAAATTTAAATGTTTAAATTTCAAAAAAAATTAGTCGTCATTAACATTTTCTCTTTTAGTGCTAGACCCTTTTTTCGCTATCATTAAAGTTGAATATTTGTTTATATTTTTTAAATTTTAATTGAAAATTCTAGAATTTGCAACTTTTTACAGATATTTACTTTACAATTTAAATTCTTTTAATAAAATAGCATACCCATTTTCAAATTAATGCTTATTTAAATACTTGACATATCTAAAAGTTTTTTCTATTTTTTTTGTATCATGAAATTGTTTCTTGAACCTGATTACATCAAAATTTAGAAATTTAATAAAGCTATATTTTAATTTGTTTGCTCTTCTCAAAAAACCAAATTTTTATTTAAAGTAATATTTTCAGGCCTGAAGATTTTTTTTTTATTTAGTTTCAACAGAAAATACAACATACATTAAAACTTAATTATTTCAAAATTCACCCTTTCTTTGCTTGAACTTTTTGTTTCAGGGTCCTTTCTAATATTTTTTTAAATTTTCAGCTTTTTGCACCCTTCAAAATTCCTTTTTTCTTATTTACATTTCCTACATTATTATTAATATTTTTCGGCTTGAAATTTTTTTCTCTTTTTTTGGGTTCATTTGGAGCTGTGATTCCGGCATGGGCTTGACCAAAAAGGGTGGTTTTCATTTTGGGGTTTTACGAATTCTAAAGTTATCAAGGTTCCAAAAAAAAGCACATCCCATCTTCTTTATCATTGTTACTAGTTTTGACCCGGAGTAAAAAGAGGGCCGTTCCTTTCCCCCTTTAGGGTGTGTTGTTTCCCATTTCCCCGTGGGGCTTCTATCAAAGTTTGTTGAATCTTCTTGGGTTATTAGGAGATTTTTCCTAAACCAAAAACCTTTTTCCCCTTTTTGGGCCTCCTCCTTTTTTTTTTGCTGGTTAGCTTTTCTGTTAATAGCATCCCTGACCTCCACCCTTAACCCTTTTTTATTGATTCCCCCATTTTCTGCCCACTATTTGCCCTTTTTTTCCCAATCAGAGCTGTTCTAAAATCTTTAAAGTTCCCCATTTGCCTCTTTCTTCATCAAAGTGAAGCCCACTCACCCTGGCCCCCCAAAAATTTTCCTCCGTACTGAGGGGTTCTGTTTTCCCCGTCACCCCCCTGCCTCACCTTTGCCCCCTCATAATCGTAAACCAACCCTCGTCCCCGCTGCCCTCACCATTTGCTTATCGGTAATCCTGAGAACCGTTCCCAGCCTGTTTTCTCACCTTTTCCTTTTTGGGAAACCCCCCGAAGCCCGGGTTCCCCACCCATTTGGTTAACCTGAAAAACCCCGATTCCTCAGCCCATTGACCCCCTCCTGTTGCTTTTTTAAATTTTGGCTCACCATTCCGGATGGCTCCCTTCCTCTTGGCTCTTAAACTGTGCCTTTTTTCTAAAGTATATCCATACTTCCCCATCATTTCCCTTTCTACACTTCGTTGCTCCGTTGTTGTCTGCAATCAGAAAATCTCCCTTGAAAAGTTGGAATTTTTCGGGGTAGTCTAATTGGTATCCTGTTCCTCCTCCCTCTAAAGCAAAATTTACTTGATTGCGTAAAAAATTATATTCTTTTTCCATCGATACTGAGGGGTTTGATGGATTTGTTTTATTCAATTTTTTTATCTTTGTTTTAAACCTTTTTTTGCCCATATATTTTCTTTATCTTTTTTCACTTCCTTTTTTAAAAGTTCAAACGTTTGTTTCCCAAAATGAAAAAAATTCTATTCAACCTCTCATTCCCCATCAAATGGGCATACTTTAAAAAAAATTTGTAATTTTCCCCGTTTGGGTTGGTTACTACAAAACTTTTCCACTTGCCAGCCTTTTTTTTTTAGCAACCCTTTTACATTTTTGAATTAAAATTTCATCTTAATTTTCGAAATTAATGTTCTAACCAGGTTTACTTTCCGAAAACCCCCCCCCATCTCGTGTTGAGGCCCAAAAACTGCCTGTGACCTCAATAGCATCATCATAACCCTTTCCCCCCGAGCCTAATTTTTTGTATCCACAATCCAATACTAAGAAAAAAAACCACAGAATTATTTAGTTGTTTTTGACAATAAAAAACAATAATCCCCGCCCCTTTGGGGGGAGGGTGGGGTTTTTTTACCCTTCACTTTTTCATTTTTTTCCCCATAAAAATTTAAATTCACTATAATGTTCACAAAGTCACTATAAATTCATTCACTCTTTTTAAGTCTTGTACACATTTAAAAATAAAGAAACCGGGTCTATCCAGGCAATGTAAAAATTTAGGAGCTCTTCCTATGTCTGGTTCAAAGTGCGCCCCTTATCACTGTTAAAGATATACCCAAAGCAAAAAACGGAACAACATTAAACCAGTTAGGGGGGGGCACGAAATGGGGGGGGGGGATACATGGGGATACAATGGGGGGAAAAAGGGGGGCTGAAAAGGGGAATGGGAAAAGCCCGGCGATTTTGATTGCATAAGAAAAACATAAGTAAGAAGTGATATGGTGATGAGTGAGTGATGAGTGGTGTTAAAATAGAGATAGAGAAAATGAGATAGGATAGAGATAAGATGAGATAAATGAATGAGATAGGATGAGATAGATAAAAGGGTAGACCACAGGAAATTTGAATTGAAAATTTTTTCTTTCAAAGGGGAATGGGAATAAAAACCCCCTATTCATTTTTAAAAAGGGGGAAAGAGACAAAATTTTCCTAGGGGGAGGGAGAATAAAAAAAAATAAAAAATTAAAAATAAAAAATAAAAGGGAAATTCTTCAACCCTTAACAAAAAAACAGAGCGGAAATACAAACGCCGACTGCTACTGGTCTTAAAAAAAACCCCCAATAAAACTTAAACTTAAAAGGAAATTCATTTGCAGTTAAGGAATCATTTAAAGGGGAAAAACTTCTAAACGCCTTTCAAATAAATGGTCACACATTCAGGTGGGAATGGAAAGATTTAGAATCTAAAATTTTTGATGAATTTATTTCCAAAGATAGCCAATTAAACCAAATTAAAATTGGAAATTTTTCTATCTAGGGTAATTTTCGTTTTCAAGGGGAATGATTTTTTTATTGTTTTTTGGTTTTTTTTTGAACAAATACTCCGAAAATAATAAAGTATTGATAAAAATACCCATTTTTTTTTAGGCTCGGGGAAAAACCGGGGGTCTAAAACACCCCGGGGTATTATTTATATTAAATTTTCAAAAAAACCCCCAAGGGCATCATTTATAAAAAATCCTTGTTCCTAAAAAAAGCTTAAAGTTTTGAAGGATTTTATTTATGAAGAGCAGAGAAAATTTTAACATTTTATTTGCAATTTTTTTTTAATATCTCCAGACAGAGGTCGAAAATTTGAAAAAATCCAAATTTTTACTTTCGGAATTTTTTTTCGACCCCGTTTTACCATGAAATTTTCCCCAATAAAAATATGAAAAAAAGGAAAGGAATTTTTTAAAAAATTGGGGTAAATAGAAAAAACAAAATCCTCCCCATTATTTTTTCTTTAAAATTTTTAAACCCAATCTCGGCTTTTGAGTAATAAAAAAAGGGGGTAAAAAGGGAAAAAATAGGGAAATTTTTTTCCCAAAGAAAATTTTTCCTTCTCACATTTTTGCGGACAAAATATATACGGAAAATTTAAAAAAAAATTAAGTAGCAAACAATATGTATAAAATGCCATCATTTTATGAAAACCCCATCCTAAATTCTCCATCCACGACTCTGCCCCGATCTAAAGCCAAAAGTTGATTCTTGCATTCTAAAAAACAAGTTAGGAATATAGCTTTTGTGTAATAGAGAAAGCCCCCTAGTTTATTTTTTTGGCAGGGTTTGGGGAGCGGAGGGGAAAGTCCTTTTATTAGTGTCATTTTAGTTCCTTTCAACATTGATTAATAAATTACTAATAAAACACAGATTTTGATAGGTGCCCTAAAAAAACGAGAGCTTTGTGGGTTCATTATTTTTTTTTTAATCCCCAAATCGAAATAAACTATTTTGAAAACCAAAAATAAAACTTATTCATTTTCCACGGCCCGGCCCATTTATGAGATTTGATAAAAATTTGGCGGCTTTTTAACTATGAAACCATGAACGCCCGAAAAAAGCCGAAAAATTTTAAAAATATATATAAAAATTATATATATATTAATAATATTTTATATATATTAATAATATATATTATTTTAAATATATATTATATATAATATATATATATAACATTAACACAAAACCACATTACACCATACAAAAATTATAAATTTAATATATTTATATATAATAATATTATATTAAAATTTTATAAAAATAAATATATAAATAAAATAAATAATCATTTTGGCCCATTGCGCTGGCGCCATTTTTTTGACAAAATCTTTAATAGTTTCAAAATGCCACAAAAAGGGGTTTTAAACTTTTTGGCTCCCAAAGTAACCCTTTTAAACAACCTTTTCCGCTCAAAAAAAAGTTGTCACTCCAGTGCCCCACTGGGTGTCGGAAAAAAGTCGGTTCAAAAGGGTTTTAAAAAACATTGATAAAATTTCGATTAAAATACCCCCCAACATTTTTTAAATATTTTTTTAAAAAACGGCAAAAAGAAGCTAAAAATTAAAAAACCTAAGGTTTTCTAGTTTTATTATTTTCAAAATTTAGTTTGTTTCCCTACAATCTGGAAAAAAATTTAAAATCTAAAATTTAAAAAAACGGCAAAAACTAGAGGGTTCATTTTTTGGGTCCCAAGATGGGTTTTTTAATTTGACGGAAAGTAGACTTTTTTTCGCCCCAAAATTTTGCACAGTGGGCCAATCAAAAAAATATTTTTAAAATGGGCTTATATATGTATTCTAAATAGGGGTTAAAAAAATGTAGAATCTTTTCTCAAATTTTTTTCGGGAAACTTCGCCTAGTTTTCATTTTGCAAAAACCCAAAGGGTCTCTACTTTTATGTAATAGAAAAATACTTTTTTTAAAACTGTCTGATTAAAAGTCAAAATTCATATTTTTTAAAATTTTAAAAATAAATTTGAAGGGATAATTTTTTTTGGGCAAAATTTTTAAATCCGTTTTTTGCCCCCAAAATGTCATTTTTAAATATAATTAAAAAAAAAATAAAAAATAAAAATAATTTTGTATTGCTAAAGATGAAAACATTCACAGTTTTTTAATAAGCGGAACCGGTTTTTTGAAAGTTAAATTTCAGTATGCCAGTTTTACTAAAATGCACAAAAAAAAGTTAGACCAATCAAAAACTCTTTTCGAATAAATTAAAAAGCCTTTTTTACATTTTTTGATAGCCATGTGCAAATTTTGGGGGCGAAAAGTTTTACTTTCACATTTAAAGTACAAAATGCCCTACTTTGGGAACTAAAAAAAAATAGAATTTGCTTTCTATTTTTTTTAATTTTTAGATAGTTTTTTTACCAGATTTTAAAGGGAAAAACAAACAAATTTTTTAACTAAAAAGCTGAAACCTTGGGGGTTTTTTGACTTTTGAAGCTATTTCCCCGTTTTTTCCAAAAACAAAATAAAAAAAAATTTGGTGCCTTTTTTAACTTGAATATCATAAAGTTTTGAAACCCTTTTTTGATCCCCCTTTTCCCCTGACCCCCATTGTGGACATGGAGTGAAAAATTTTTTTTGAGGGGAAATTTTTTTAAAGGTTCATTTTTGTACCCAAAAACTAGAAACTCTTTTTGGGGCTTTTTGGGTTTAAGGCCCTTTTTTCAAAACAGGCCCCAGCTGCTAGGGCCAAGACTGATAATATATAATATATTTTATGATATATATATATAAATTATAAATATAAAAAATATAATTTTAATATAAATATATATATAATAAAAAATATATTTTTAAAATATAAATAAAAATATTAAATATAAAATAAATTAAATTAAAAATATTAAATAAAATTTTAATAAATATATATATATTTTATATATATAAATCATTTAAGTTTTATTCTCTTTTAAATCCAAAACGTTTAAAGAGATTGGAAAAACTGGATGATTTGGAATATTGTAGAAATTTTACCCAAAGGAGGTTTATAACAGGAGGGGATACTATTTGGGGGATGGTAGTTTCCCCTAAAACAAGAGGGAAGCCATACTGTCCGGCCCCATAAATTACCCAAAGGATTTTAACCCTGTAGGGGAAACCCCTCGCGATGTGGAAAAGGAAAAAATTTCCTCTTTTAAAAAACCTTCCCGCGCTTCGCGAGCGTTTAATCCCTGGTGTTTTTTTTTCTAGTCCAGTACACCCCAAGACTTGGACAGAAACCGATTTCGTCGCGTCTACAGCCATTTCTGAGAATGGCATTGCCGTTCGGTCCAGGCCCCGACAACTAAAATTTGGGTGCCTTAACGGCGAGGGGCGAGGGCCCAGCGGGAAAAAGTTTTTTTCCCAAAATTTTAATTAATATTTTGGCCTTTTGCATTTAGAATGAAGATTTTACATCTTTTCAATTAAAAATTAAAAAAACAAAAATTTTTTTAAACATTTTTTATTTTTTTTTTTTATCGAAAGTCCTTGAATTTTTTAAAAGATTTTACTTTGAATTTCGAAAAATTTTGAATTTTCCGGGGTACAAAGTCCCAATTTTCAAACTATTTTCTATTGAGGCCCCAAACATACTAACATATAAAAATGTTTTTTTTCAAAATAAATTTGCTTAATTTTTTTATGCTCTTTTACAATTTTTTTTTATTTTTTTCATTTTTTTTTTGGGTTCCCGTAAAGGAAAATAAAACCCCAGGGCGGTTTCCCTCCGCAGCAAGATTTTTTTGGCTTTGGAAAGGAGGTTTTCTAGCATTTTTTAAAGACTCCTTAAATTTGGCCGATCGCATAACCAGGCCCCACCCCAAGCTGGGGGGGATCCGTGCGCGACGGACCCTTGGAAGGGCGAGGGGGGCAGCCTGGGGAAAAAATTTTTCCCCGCTTTTCAATTATTTTTTTGGTAATTCTGCAAGAAAGAAATTTTTACACCCTTTTAAATCAATTAAAATAAAACATATAATTTTTTATAACATTTTTTTTTTTTTTTTAAACGCAAAGCCGATGTCGCACATTTGGGACGGTTACCATGGGGGGGGGGGCAAAAAGGGGACCACACGGTTTTAAAAACAGGGGTAAGTAGTGGGGGGAGTTACCCTAATAACTAAGACGGAATCAGCTACTGTACGGACCATAATTTACGCCAAGGGGGTTTAAAAACAGGGAGGTAATGCTAGTTTGGGGGGGGTTTACCCATTATAGAACGGAAAACCCGCTACTGTCACAGACCATAATTACGCCAAGCGGGTTTAAAAACTGGGATAAAGCGTTGGGGGGGGTAGTTCCCTAATAACTGGGCGGAACCCGCTTATCACGGGCCATAATATGTGGGGGGAAAGGGGGGAGGGGGAAAAAGGTTTAATGGTTTTGTCTAGGTTGATTTTTTTTCTTGGGAAAATTTATTGCATTATGAACAACCAAAAGGGAAATTTATTTTTGTGGCCCTTTTTTTCAATACAATTTCCAAAAATATTAATGCGAAACCTTTACTTTATGTATAGCTCCGTCATCCATGAACGGGGGAAAAAAAACCCCTGGGGTAACGAGGGAAAAACGGCGCTTTTAAAAAGGGGAAAAAAGAGGAAAAAGGAACAGGGGAGGTAAAAGGGATGAAAATTTTGCTTTAGATCAAAAAAATGAGGGGCGGGGAAATTAAAAAATGGAAACGGGCTCAAATGGGGAAATGAGGAAAGGGGGGTAAAGGGGGGGAAAACATGCTCAAAGGGGAGGGAAAAGAAGGGGAAGGGGGGGAAAGAGGAGATAGGGGAAATACAAAAAATTATGAAAGCTCACAAGTAAAAAGTCCATTAGAAACAAACATAATAAGGAAACCGATGCCCGCGTCTGTTTTCCAAGGGTACCCATAATGGGAGGCGTGGGGGCGTGGAGGGTTTAGCAAGGGGGGGGAAAGGGGGGCCACAGGGGCCACAGGGGGCCCACGGAGGTCGTAATTGGAATAATATTGATACCCCTGTCTGGAAAGAAGGGTTGATCCAATAAAGAAAATACCCAAATGACTTATAATTTATACGACATTTTTGATATTATTTGACTTGTTATCTAATCCGGACTTTCCAGACAGGGTGTATCAATTTTCTTTCCCAATACGCCCTCGCTTTGTGGCCCCCCTGGGCCCCGTGGCCTCCCTTTCCCCTCCTCCTGCCACCCCTCCACCCCCTCCACGCCTCCCATTTGGTGTACCCCTTTTGTAAAAGACTGACAGGACTCGGTTTTTCCTTCTTTTATGCTTGCTTTATTTTGGGACTTTTTTTACTTGGGCTTTCATAAATTTTTTTATTTCCCCTATCTCCTCTTTCCCCCCCTTGCCCTTTCTTCCCCCTCCCCATTAAACATGCTTTTCCCCCCCTTCCTCTCCTCTTTCCCTTTTCCCCATTTTGCACTTTTTTCCCCCTTTTAAATTCGCCTGCCCCCTCATTTTTTATTAAACCAAAATTTCATCCTTTCCCCCCCTTTTTTTCTCCTTTTTCCTCCATTTCCCCTTTAATTTTAAAGCCCGTTTTTTCCCCCTCGTACCCGCGGGTTTTTTCCCTTTCCCTGTTCTGGATGCCCCGGGTGCTATACTTAAAGTAAATTTTATGCATTAAAAATTTTGAAAATTGTATTGAAAAAAAAGGCCCCATGAATAACATTCCCTTTGGTTTTTCATAACAATACATTATTTTCACAAAAATAAAAACAACCGTAACACAACCATTAACCTTGTACCCCCTCCCACCTTCCCCCCTAATATTAGGGTCCGTGATATAGGGGTTTCCCTTTCCCGTTTTGGGGAAACTACCATCCCCACTAGCATTCCTCTCCCGTTATTTAAAACCCGCTTTGGTAATATTTTGGTCTGTGACGTCGGCTTCCGTCCTGTTAATGGGGTAACTACCTCCCAAAATACCTTACCTCTCCTGTTATTAACCTCCTTGGGGTAAAATTTGGTCCGTGACAGTGTGGGTTCCGTCCTAGATTGGGTAACTACCACCCCAACTACATTACCTTCCGTTTTTAAACCCCCCTTGGGGTTAAAATGGTCCCGGCTACGTATTCCCTCTCAGTTAAGGGGGAAATACCTCCCCAACTACTTTCCTCTCTTATAACCCGTAGTTGGGACCCTTTTTTCGCCCCCCTCCCCATGGTAAACCGTCCCGAATTTTGACACGGATTTGCGTTAAAAAAAAATAAAATGTTAAAAAAATTTTTAATGTTTTTTTTTTTTATTGAAAAGGATGTAAAAATTTTCTTCTCAATTGCAGAATTACCAAAAATAATTAGAAAATGCAAAAAAATTGTTTCCCAGGCCCCCGCCCCCGTCCCTTTAAAGGCACCCCCCCCTTTCCGGCATCCAACCCCAGTTGCGGGGTCCGGGACCTTGGGCCCGATCGGCCAAAAAATTTAGAGGGGTTTAAAAGATGCTAAAAACCCTCCTTTCCCAAATGCCGTAAAAATTTTGCTCCCAGAAAAACCAGCCCCTGGTTTGATTTTTCGCGGACCAAAAAAAAGTGAAAAAAAAAAAAAAAAAAATTGTAAAAGAGCCCAAAAAAATTAAGCTAAATTTTTTGAAAAAAAACTTATTAATTTTAAAATATTTTGGGCCCTCAATAGAAAATATATTTTAAAAATTTGGGGGACTTTGTAAACCTGGAAAAATTCAAAATTTGGGGAAATTCTAATAAAATCTTAAAAAATTCAAGAACTTTCGATGAAAAAAAAATAAAATTTATAAAATGTTAGTTATATTTTTAATTTTTTTAATTGTAAAATGTAAATTTATTCCAAATTTTGGATTTCCCAAAAATATTAATTAAAAAGGTCGAAAAATGGTTCCGTAGGCCTGACCCCGCGCCGTTAAAGGCTCCAACTTTGTTTGCGGGGCCCGGACCGAAGCGGCTCCCTATATCTCAAAAGGGCTGTGACTGCACGAAATGCGTGCTTCCCCGCCCAAGTCTTGGGGTTACTGGACTAGAAAATACACCAGGCATAAACGCCCCGCGAAGCGCGGGGGGGGTTTTAAAAGATGGAATGCATCTCTTGTCGCACATTCGCGACGGGTTTCCCAAATCCGGGGTTAAACCTCCTTGGCGTAATTTATGGTCCGTGAAGTGCTGGCCCCGCCTAGTTTTTAGGGTACCCCCCCCCAACTAGTATTCCTCCTGTTATTAAACCCTCCTGGCGTAATATTCTAGCAAAATACCAAGATCTTTTCCGTTCCCAATCTCTTAAAACGTTTAGGATTTAAAGAGAAAAAAACTTTAAAATTATTATATATATATAATTATATATAATAATATAATATTAATTTTAAATATTATATTTTAAAATTAATTTTAATTTTATTTATATTTATATTTATTTTTTATATTTTTTTATATTTAATATTTATAATATATATTTTATTATATATATATATTTTTAAATTTTTATTTTAATTTAAATTATAATATTATAATATTATATTATATATATATAAAATTAATAAGTTTTTGGCCATAGCAGCTGGCCCATTTTTTTAAAACAGGGATCTTTAAAAACCCAAAATCCAAGACAGGGGTTTCACTTTTGGCTAAAAGATGTCCTTAAAAACTTTTTCCCGCTAAAAAAAAATTTGCACCCAGTCCCCCCCAAAATGGGCCAGTCGGGAAAAAGGGGGTATCAAAAGGGTTTAAACTTGAGATCTTAATTTTAAAATAGCCCCAAAATTTTTTTTTTGATTTTTTTTTTTGGAAAAGCGGCTAATAACTTAAAAAGTCAACAACAAAATTTTTCTAGTTTTATTATTTAAAATTTATTTGTTTTCCTTTAAAAACGGGTAAAAAAACACTAAAATTTAAAAAAAAATAGTTAAGTAAAAGGTTCTAGTTTTTTTAGTTCCCAAGAGGGGCATTGAAAATTAATGTTAATTAAA
The DNA here is from genome assembly GCF_015228065.2 of Penaeus monodon. NCBI lineage: Eukaryota > Metazoa > Arthropoda > Malacostraca > Decapoda > Penaeidae > Penaeus > Penaeus monodon. The sequence goes on from NW_023661310.1 coordinate 12,133, forward strand.
CTTTTCGCTCCAAATGCACGTGGGCTGTCAAAAAAAATGAAAAATAAGGCGTTTAATTTATATTCTGAAAAAAGTTTGTTTGGTCAACTTTTTTTTTGTGACATTTTAGAAAAAGGGATAGGGAAATTTAAATTGCAAACCGACGTCTCCGGCCCTTTTTAGTAAAATGCGTGAAGTTTACATTTATGGGAAAAACACAAACTATTTTTATTTGTTTTTTTTTTATAATCAATTCAAAAATGTACTTTGGGAGCCAAAATACGGTAATTTTAAAAAATTTTGCCCAAAAACAATTCCTTTCAAAATTTTTTTTAAATTTCCAATTATGAATATTTTACTTTTAAACAAAAGTTAAGAAATGTATTACCTATTTCTAAAAAAGAAGGACCTCTGGGTTTTTTGCAAATGAAAAATGAGGCTGAATTTTCCCGAAAAAAACGAGAAATGATTCACATTTTTTTAACCCCTATTTAGAAACATAATAACGCCCCTATTTGAACTATTATTTGTTGGCCCCTGTGCAATTTTGACGAAATGTTCTACTTACCTGCAAATTAAAAAAAGCCCCTTTTTGGTACCTAAAAATAAACCCTCTAGTTTGGCCGTTTTTTTTAAATTTAGTTATTAAATTTTTCCAGATTTTAAGGGAAACAACTAAATTTTTCAATAAAGTAAATCCTTGGATTGTTAATTTGAAGCTTCTTATGCCTTTTTTTAAAAAAATTTAAAAAAGTTGGGGCCTTTTTTAAATCGAAGTTTTTCAATGTTTTTAAACCCCTTTTTATACCGACTTTTCCCCGACTGACCACTGGGAGCACTGGATGACAAATTTTTTTTTTTAGCGGAAAAAGGTTGTTAAAAAGGTTTAAACTTTTTTAGCCAAAAAATTAGAAACCTCTAGTTTTTTTGGCATTTTTAAGCATTAATTCCCTTTTTCAAAAACATTGGCGCCAGCTGAAAAGGCAAAACTGTATAATATATATTTATTTTTATTTATATATTTATATTATATATATTATTTATATTTATAATATATATTTATTATATATATATTTTTTATGTGTGTATAGTGTAATTTGGTTATAAAGTAATAATTATATATTAATATATATATATATAAAATTTTATTATATATATATATATAATATATATTTAATTTTTATATATATAATTTAAATTTTATTATTTGGCTTTTTTCGGGGTCAGGTTTTTAGTTTAAAAGCCTGACCCAATTTTTATCAAAATCTTCTAAATGGGCCGACCTGGAACAAAAGGTAATTTCATTTTTGGTTTCAAAAATTTCATTTTGATTTGGGGTTAAAAAAAAAATAATAAACCCCAAAACTCTCAGTTTTTTAGGTCACCTTTTCAAATCTGTTTTTTTTAATATTTTAACATGCTTGAAATGGAACTAAAATACACTAATAAATGGACCCCCTCCGCTCCCCAAAAAGCTCAAATATTGCAGGAGGCTTTCTCATATACACTAGAACTATTTCCAAACTTTGTTTTTGGGTGCATAAATCAACATTATGGCTTTTTTAGTCTGGGGGGGATCGGGATTGGAGAATTTAGGGATGGTTTATACAATAGATGCATTTTTTTACATATATGCTTTTCTACTTAAATTTTTTTTAAATTTTTTCCGCATATATAATTTGTCCCAAAAATGTGGAAAAAAATTTCTTCGGCAAAAAAAATTTCCTATTTTTTCCCATTTTTAACCCTTGTTTTTATTATCAATGCCAATGGTAAAACTTTAAATGAACAATAATGGAAAAGAAATTTTGTTTTACTATTTTTCCCCCTTTTTCAAAAACGCTTTTTCCCTTTTTTCCATATTTTATTATTGGAGTAATTTTCCATGTAAAACGTGATCGAAAAAAATTCCCCGGGGTAATTCCGGTTTTTTCCTTTTCCCCCTGATTGGAGATTTAAAAAATATGCAATGAAAGTGTTTAAATTACTTGCCTTCATAAAAAATATCCATTTAAAATTTAACTTTTTTCAGGTACAAAATTTTTTTTTTTAAGTTGATTTCCCTTGGGGTTTTGTTGAAATATTAATATAATAATACCCACGGGTGGGTTTGTATCCCTCGGTTTGCCCGGCACTAAAAAACACCCGGGGTTTTTTAAAATATCTTCATTTGATTATCCGGGGATTTTTTTTCAAAAAAAACCAAAAAACAATAAAAATCTTTCCAGCCTGAAATCTGAAAATACCAAGTATAGAATAAATTTCCAAATTTATATTTTTTAAAATTTGGGTTTTTTTGGGATAAAAAATTTATCTAAATTTTTTGATATTTAAAACTTTTCCCGTTCCACACTGGAAAATGTGTGACCATTTTTTGGGAAAGGGGTATATAGCAAGTTTTCCAGTTTAAATGATTCCTTTAAAATCAAAGTAAATTTACTAAACATTTCAAAATTTTCATTTTGGGGGTTTTTTAAGACATAGCATACTGGCCTTTGTATTTCCGCTCTTTTGGTTTTGTTAAGCGGGTTCCCAAAAATTTTCCTTTATTATTTTTTATTATTATTATTTTTTTTTAACCCTATCCCCCCCAGGAACTTTTTAGATCTCTTTTGCCCTTTTTATAAATGTTTTGGTGGTTTTTTTTTCCCACTCCCTTTTAAAAAAAAAAAAAAAAAAAAAAAAAAAAAAAAAAACCCCAATTTATCTCTATTCATCCCTCTATCTCTATCTCTATCTCTATCTTATCCTAACCTCACTCACTCCCCCTCACTCACTCACTACTCACCTCTTTCTTTATTCTTTTACTGTAAATCTTACATCGCCAGGATTTCCATTCCCATTTGAAACCCCCCTTTCCCCATTGATCCCCTCTTTCCCCCCCCCATGTGGCCCTCCCCTACCTGTTTTAATGTTGTTTACCTGATTTGGGTTTGGTTCATATCAGTTAAAGATGTAAGGCCCATTTAAAATCCAAATGGGAAAGGCTTTTAAAAATTTACATTGCCTGGATGCATCCGTTTTATTATTTAATGGATAAAAGATTGAAATGATGAATAAAGGGTTTTTATGTAAATTTTGTAAACTTATATGACATTTTAAATTTTTATTGGGGAAAATGAAAAACAGCTGAAAGGTAAAAACCCCCCATCTCCCCCCGCCAGGACGGAGGATTTGTTTTTTTTCTGTCAAAAAAAAACTAAAAATCATCGGGTTGTTGTTCTTAATTGAGATTGGGGGTTAAAAATTTTAGAGCCGTGGGGCAGGGTTTATGATGCTTTGAGGTCACAAGCATTAGGGGCCCTCATCACGGGTGTGGGTGGGTTTCAGAAATGGTCACAACCTGGGTTTAGAACTTTTAATTTCGAAAATTGAGTGAATTTTAATTCAAAAAAGGTACAAACGGTATGCATAAAAAAAGGCTGGCAAGTGGAAAGTTTTGTAGAAAAGCCAACCAAACAGGGAAATTCAGAATTTTTTTTTAAAGTATCCCACTTTTTGGGGAGAATGGGGTTTGAATAAATTTTTTCTTTTTAGGTGACAAAAACAGATTAAAATTTTAAACATAAGAGAAAGTGAAAAAAATCAAAGAATTAGGCAAAAAATGGGAAACAAAATAAAAAAAATTAAATAAACAAATTCCATCACCCCAGTACGATAGCAAAAAAATAATTTTTTTACAGAAATAAGTAAAAATTTTGCTTAGATTGGAGGAGGACCAGAGATACATTGGGCTACCCCTAAGAATTCAAAAACAAATTTTAAATGGATGACTTTCCTGATCTGCAACAAAAACGGAAAACCGAACTGCTAGAAGGCAAATAGGGGAAGTTTGGGTATATTCAGAAAAGGCACATTTGAAGACCAAATAAAAATGGGACCATGAGACGGGTGACCCAAAACTTTAAAATAGTGAGGAAACAGGATGGTGAGTCAAGGTGACTGGGGGAATGGGTTCTTCAGTTACCAACTGTACTGGGGAAAACCCGGGATCTTCGGGATTACCACAGAGGCAAGGGGAAAACGTGACTGAGGAATCGGGTTTTCTTCAGGTTTTCCCGACTGAACAAAGGTTAGGCAGCGGTGACGAGTCTTTTTCACGGGTTTACTGATGGGGCAAAGGGTTGGGGCACGGTGGGACTGAGGAATCAGACTCCTCAGATACCGACAAGGAAAAGGGGGAGCAGGGGTGAGTGGGGTTTCGCTTGATAAAAGAGACAGAGGAAAATGGGGAACTTTTAATTTTAGATCACTTGTTTGGGGAAAAAAGGCAAATAGTGAGCGCAAAAAAAGGGGAATCATAAAAGGTAAGGGTGGAGAGTAAAGGGGATCTAAAACGAAAATGCTAACCATGCAAAAACATTAAGGGGGCAGAGTCAAAAGGGGAAAAAGGGTGTGGTAAAAATCTCCAAAAACCTGAAGAACGTTAAAACACCATAACTTGGTGATAAAAGCCCCCGGGAAAGTGAGGGAAACCCACAGCCACAAAGGGACGGGAAAACGGACACTCTTTTACCCCTTAAAAACTAGCATCACATAGAAAAAAAAAGAAGAGGATGTGCTCTTTTTTGGGCAGCGAAAACTGAATTCGTAGAAACCCTAACGAAGACCACCTTTATGGAAAAGCCCATACCGGGAATCTACGCCCAAATGAGCCAAGAAAAAGAAATAAACAAGCCAGAAGAGTAAAAAAAAGTACCGGAAAATGAAGAAGAAAAAAAGAATTTGAGGCTGCAAAACACTTAAAGTTGAAAAAATGTTCAAAAGGACCCCTGAAACAAAAATGTTCAGAGCAAGAAAGTGGGGAATTTTTAAATAATTTTTAACTGTATTAAGATTGTTTATTTATCGTATTATCTATTAAATTTTTAAAAAAAATCTACTAGGCCCGAAATCTTACATTAAAATAATGTAGATTTAGAAGACAAACAATAAAACTAGTAGACTTTTTTAATTCAAAAATTTAGATGTAATCATGGTTCAAGAACCAATATTCTGATACAAAAACATATGTAAAGAACTTTAGTATTCATTATTTAAAATAGTATTAAATTTAAAGTGGTACTGCTATTTTTTATAAAGAAATTAAATTGAAAAAATCAAACTTTTGCAATTCTGTTGTATCAATTAAAATTTAAAAATATATAATCAAATTTGCATTGTAAAAGTTATCGAAATCATTTTCGCCCCAAAAAGAGAAGTAGGGTTTATCGAATTATTTTTATTTAAGAAATAATTAAACAAGTAATTTTGGGGGATTTGGGTTGTGTATTATAGTAAGAACAGAATCAGATTTTATACTTACAAAACCCTTTAAAACAACCCAAAAAGGCTAAGTTAAAGGTGCATGGGTTTTTTAAACATAAAAACTTAAACCAAAATTTTTAACCCAAAATCATTTTTTCCGGCTAGATCGTTTTTATGTAAAATCTAGCAAAAACATACAATATTGATGTTTTTTAATATTATCATGGATTTGGGAAATTCCTAATATTTCCCCAAAAATGGGTTACTATTTAAGCTAAAAAGTTTTTGGATGATAAAGATACAAAAATAAAAATTTTAAATTTAAAGGATTAGAAAAAAAAAAAGATTTTTATGAAAAAACATGGGGGAAATGGCCAAAATTAAATAAAAACGGGAAATGGTAGAAAAAATAAAAAAAGGA
>NW_023661311.1:0-12500 GCF_015228065.2 Penaeus monodon
CAAAAAGGATATCTAGCAAGGGAAGAAAAAAGACAAACAAAAAATATATATAGAATTAATATTATAATTTTTTTTTTTTTTTTTTTTTTTAATACAAAAAGGATATCTATAAAAAGGGAAAAGAGGAAAAAAAAAAAACCCAGAAAATATATATAAATATAATTTTTTTTTTTAATACGAAAAATTAAAATAAAAGGGGGGAAAAAAAAAAAAAAAATTTAAAAAATTTTTTTTTTAAATAAAAAAAAAAAAACCTTAAAAGGGAAGAGAAAAACGACAAACAGAAAAAAAAAAATCGAATTTTAAAATTTAAAAAACAAAAAAAAAAAAAACACGAAAAAAACCCAACAAAGAGCCCCCATGCCTTCACCTCCCACAAGTTGGATAATCTGAATAAAAACCCTCAGTTCCTTCTTCTTCTTAGTTTTTTTCCCTTCTTATAGGGGTCGCCAAGATAGGTTCTGGCAGATAGCTTTTAGGGCCCGGATGCCCTTCTGAGGGCCAAAAATATTTTAAAAATCCTCTCTCAACCCCGACTTACTTAAAGAGAAACGTTGGGGATTTTTTCACTAATGGAGACATTTTTTGAAGATTGACTGATTTAGTCATTATATTTTTTTTTTTTTCCGAAAAAGGGGGACAGTAATTTTTGTTGATGTTGTTTACTAATTCAATTTTAATTATAAAAATATTCGTTCTAGCATCATTTTCTTTAAAACATACCACCCATCACCTCTCTCATCTATCATTATTAAATCACAAACCATCTTTCAACCATCATTTATCAAAAATTATCATCACTTTCACATCACACCATCATCATCATCACCATCATCTTTTTTTAGTCACATCACAATCTTATCACACTAAATCAATCATCATCCCCCTAAACATTTTCAGTTATCTCATCCCCATATCTTTTCGTTTCATCATCATCATCATATTTTCAGTCATCCTTGTTATTTTATCTTACGAAAATAATTTGTTTTCTATCTCACTAAGCTTTCATCACAATATTCTAATCAAAAACCTTTTTTTATTGTTAAAAATGAGTTTTTGTAAATTTCTTGTTTTTTTATATGCGACATAAACCCTAAAAAACACGACATTTCTCCATAACACCATAATTAAAATCTCCCCTTACTTTCTCTCTCTCTCCTCTCTCTCTCTCCTCTTCCCCTTTCTCTCTCTCTCTCCTCTCTTTTTTTCTATCTACTATTACTATCTATCTATCTTATCTTCTATCTCTATCTATTATCTATCATCATCTTCTATCATCATCTATTATCATCTATCTACTTCTATCTATTATCTATTATCCCCTTTTCCCTCCTCTCTATTTCTCTATTTCTCTCTCTCTCTCTCTCTCTCTCTCTCTCTCTATCTATCTATCTATCTATCTATCTATTATTATCTATCTATCTATCATCTCCTTTCCTTCTCTCCTCTTTTCTATTTCTCTCTCTCCTCCCCTCTCTCCCCCTCCCCTCCCCTTCTTCTTTTACTCTCTCTCTCCCTCCTCTCTCCTCCTCTCTCTCTCTCCTCTCTATCTATCATCTATTATTATCTGTCTTTTTATCTTCTATTATTATCTATCCTTTCCCCCAAGCGTCCCCCCCCTTTTCTCTCTTCTATTATTATTATTTATTTCTATCTATCATCTATTATTATCATCTATCTATCTATCCATCCCCCAAGCCCCCTCTCTCTCTCTTTCTCTTCTTTTCCCCTTCATCTTCTCCCTCTCTCTCTCTTCTCTCTCTTTTTGTCTTCTTTTCTCTTTCTCTTTTTTTTTCCTTTTTCCACCCCCTTTATACTTTTTCCTTTTTTTTCCCGTTTTTTGCCTTTTTAAATTCCTTTTTTCAATTGGGGTTTATTTTCCCCTCCCCTTTCTGCTGCAATAAACTTCTCTCCCATTTCCCCTATTCGTGATAAAAATTTCTGTATATTCTTTAAAATACTCCTGTTTTCATTTTTTTCATGACCCCTCTTCATTTGTTTTGTTTTTTTCAATTTTTTCCTTTTCCAAATTTTTTTTTTTGAAAATATATTTAAAATATTGTGGTGTGTGGTTTTTGTGTGTGTGTGTGTGGGGTTTGTGTGTTTTGGGTTTTTTGGGTGTGTGTGAACGGGGGGAGGCGTTCATAAAAGATTTCCTCTGACAGGAATGAAACGTCGTACAGTTTTATAGTTTTTTCCCCCTCCATAGGTCCCACCAAAGGGAACATTTCTCCCCCTTTTTATGCAGCTGGGTGGACTCCTCGCTTGTAAAAAAACTTAAGGTTCATTTGAAGCCTGACTTTTTTTGGCACAGGGGCTAAACGAGCCTTGGAACAAGGGGACTGGGGACTTTTTTTTCTGGAAAGGCTAAATACCTAGGGAGACAACGTTCATTCGGGTTATGTTTTTTTCCCCAGACCCAACACTATCTCGCATCTTGGGGGGACGTACATAATAACCAATCTTCTGGAAATTTTTTTTTTAAATCCCACCTTTTTGAAAGATGGAAATCAAAACCAAAACCCAAAAAGGGCAGCCTCCCCTTAATAAGGGAACTGGGCAGGGAAATTTTAATGACCCCCTCGGTTTGGGTGTGTTTTTTGGGTCTTGTGGTTTGTGTTTCATTAATAATTTTTTTTTAAATAATATAAAATTATATTTTTATATATTTATTAAATTAATATAATGTAATAGTTTTCATGATTAAGATAATAATAATAAAAGAGATGTTAAAATACATAAATTATTAATAAAAATTAAAATTTTAATATCGTTTTGTGTTTGTGGTTTGTGTGTGTGTGTGTGTGTGTGTGTGTATAATTTAATTAAAAAATAAAAAAAAAAAAAAAAAAAAAAAAAAAAAAAAAAACATATATATAAAAAAAAATATAATAATATATATTATAATAATATATATTATATAATATTATATAATTTTTATAAAATTTTTCCTTTTTTGGAGTTTTTTCTTTTTTGTTGTTGCTTTAATAATATTATAAAAATTTTCCCAACCCAACAACACAACCAAACAAAAACACAAAAAACCACACCCCAAACCCCATTTTAATATATATTTATTTATATTTATATTTTATAGTTTTTTATCATAATAAAATTCATAAAAAATTTCTTCATTAACTTATCATTCTTTTCATTATTTATCATTTCTTTATCTATCTTATAAATCTTTATTATTATCATTATCTTTATTTTTCATATTCATCACAATCACATTCACACAATTTTTTTACAATTATATATTTTCTTTAATCATTTATAATAATCTTTCTCTTTTAAAAAAATAAAATAAAAAAATTAATTTTTTTCAAAATTTCCCCAAATTTTTATATTAAAAACAAAAAAATAAAAATACTACTATTCTTGTAATCTTAATAATTTATTTTTTTAAAATTTTTCCTCATTAAGCAATAATTTTCCTTTCAAAAATTTTAAAAAAAAATTATTCTAGGATCCCTTTGGTGCTTCCCCTTTTCCTTTTTTTTTTTTTTCCCCTTTCCCCTCTCCTCCCCAAAATTTTTTTATCTACTTTACTATTACACTATTTTTCTCTTCCTCTCTTCTCTCTCCTTTCTCTCTCTTTTTCCCCTTTTCTCTCTCCTTTCCCTCTCTATTATCTATTATTTATTATTATTATCTATCTTTTCCTTCCCCCTCTCCCCCCCTTTTTTCCCCCTCCCCCCCCCCTTCTCCTCTCCCCCTCTCTTCTTTTTTCTATCTTCTTCTTTTTTTTTCTTATCTATCTTCTTCTATTTTATTCTCTATCCTCTTTCTCTCCTTCCCTTTTCCTCCCCCCCCCTCTCCCCCCTCCCTCCTCCTCTCTCTCTTCTTTCTTTTTCTTCTTTCCTTCTATCTTCCTTCTCCTTTTTTTTTTTTTTTTCTCATCTCTTTCTTTTTTTATCTCTCATTTTTTTTTTTTTTCTTTTTCTTTTTTTTTCTCTTTTTCCTTTTTTTTTCTCTCTTATTATATTATATTATATATATATAATATATATAATATTATATATATTATATTTTAAAAATATATATTTTATTTTTAATATATAATAAAATATATATATATATATAAAAATATATTATATAATATATATTATTATATATATATTTTATATATATTATTTTTTTTGTGTGTGTGGTGTGTGTTTTCTGTGGTGTGTGTGTTTTTGGTGTGTGTGTGTTGTCTGTGTGGTGTGTGTGTGTGTGTGTGTGTGTGTGTGTGCGTGGTTGTGTGTGGTGTGTGTCTGGTTTTTGTGTGTGTGGGTTGTGTGTGGTGGTGGTGTGTGTGTGTGTGTGTGTGGTGTGTTGTGTGTGGTGTGTGTGTGTGTGTGTGTGTGTGTGTGTGTGTGTGTGGTGTTGCGCGTGTGTGGGTGGTGTGTGTGTGTGTGGGGTGTGTGGTGTGTCTGTGTGGTGTGTGTATGTGTTGTTGTGTGTGTATGTGTGCTGCGCGTTGTGTGGTGTGTGTCTGTGGGGGTTTTGTGTATTGTGTGTGTGTGGTGTATGTGTGCGTGGGTGTGTGTGTGTGTGTGTGTGATGTGTGTGTGTGTGTATGTGTGTGTGTGTGTGTGTAGTTTGTGTGTGTGTGTGTGAGCTACTAGCCGTTTCTTTTCTCTCCCCAAATATTATAGATAAAACTTTACTGTAATGAAAAACCCAATTTATTCGAGGACCAATGTAAAAAGAAATAAAATAAGAAAAAAAAAAAAGTATGAAGAAAAACCCAATGTTATCGGTTACGTTTAACGTTTTCCACAAAATTTTTTTTTCCTTCAAAGTTGCACGTGGTTTTCCCCTCGTGTTGTCTCCTGTTACCTCAGGCAGATTCCTACTACGCCCCTTCACTGTTTTTACTGCGATGAATATGACTTATCGAGCCCTTTTTGCTTTGTCAAAGGCTTCGGTTAATATTCCCTCGTTAATATGCAGGTTTGATTTGCCCGGGCACCATTTTCGATCAATTTTGCATTCGGCTTATTGGGGTATACAAGCAAAGCTCACATTAAGGATTTTTGTTATAAAAGTAAAGGATTATTCCAGTTTTTTCAGAGCAGCTATTCTTATATCCTTATTCCTGATCAAGGTCCGAATCATTCAAATCAAGTTTTTTATTGTTGTGCAAACAAACTCTGAGAGGAAAAGTTGGATATTTCTTTTTTAAAAAGATGATACACAGTATCATAATACGTAAAAATGTAATGTAATAACACCCATTAATAGCCCATGTGTGCATACAGAATTATGCTATCTATCTACTTATTATCTACACCCACACCACACACACACACACCCCAAACACCCCACCACAACACACCCCAAAACCCACACAACACACCAAAACACACATATATATATATTATATATATATATTATATTAAAATATAATATATAAAGAGTGTGGTTTTGGGGTTTGTGTTTTTGTTTGTATATTATTTATACAATAATTATTATAATATTTTATAATATATAATTTAATAATAAATTTTATATACATTTTAATTTATTTATTTTGGTGTGTGTTGTGTGGTGTGTAAGTGTGTGTGTTGTGTGTGTGTATTGATGTGTGTGTTGTGTGTGTGTGTGTTTGTGTGTGTGGTTGGGTGTGTGTGTGTGGGTTTTGTGTGTGTTTGTTGTGTGTTGTTAGGGGTGGTTTTTTGGGGGTTGTGTGTGGGGTGTGGCTGTGTTTGGGGTTGTGGTGGTGTGTGTTGAGTGTTGGGGTTGTGGAGAGAGAGAGAGAGAGAGAGAAAAGGAGAGAGAGAGAGGAAGAGAGAAGAGAGAGAGAGGGGAAAAAAAGGGAAGAGAGAGAGAGAGAGAGAAGAGAGAAAAAGACAGACCCGACAGCAACGACTGACAGGAGGGCACATTCGGGAATAATTTACTTTTCTTTAGAAATATTTATGCTACGTTAAAATACACACACTTTTGGGACCCGGGGTGTTTTTTTCCAATGGAAATCCACTCCATATATATTTTTTAGTTTTTCATATGAAAATCCTCACAGGAATAATATTTAGTTTTCCTTATTTTTTTTCGAAAATTTTGCACACGGGGTAAAAAAATTAAAAGCAAAAGCCTTGCTGGGTCTACGACAAAGGTAATAATGATTTTGTTTGTATAGAAATATGGAAAAAGATATTTTTTTAATTCCATAGCCATCTCGAGGGGGTGCAACAAAGCATCTGACAGCAGTTTCATTGCTTTTAATCTGCAAAGCAGACTTCCCTTTTCCAAATTATATGCGAATTACGTTTTTTTGTCGTCACAATCGTTCTATCTAAGCTATGGGGTTTTTATTGTTGTTGTTGTTGTTTTCTTTTGGAAAAGGGGAATATTGAAAAATTTTAAGATAAAAAAGGGTAGTGTGAGGGTTTGGTCCGAAGGGGATATACGTAGCAGTATTTGGTGAAATTCTCCCGGACTGCTTCCAAAATCTCAGTTTCAGTATGTTAATCCTGGCCCGGGGGCCCTTCTTTAAAAAAACGTCCCAAGACGTTTCCCCCCGCGGGAGGGTTGGATACAAAGATAAATTTTATTAAAAAAAAATAATAATAAAAAGCAGTTTGATCGGGGAAAAATTTTGTATTCATACTAAAAAAAAGTTTGGGTTTTATGCAAACTGCAAATTCCGTATAAAAAAAAATTTTAAACTATTTTTTTACTGTGTATATTACCTTTTTCTAAACTACAACAAAACTAAATTTAAAATTTTCAAAAATAATAAACGTCAATTCATTTTATCCTTGAATTCACCTAACTTAAAAGGGCAGTCTTTACAATTTTCCCGGGTTAATCCTGTGACAACCTCCTATCTTAAGGCATTGCAACTATCGACGGGTTCGTTCTACCTGCAATATATCCTTTGTAAATTTTTTTTGTCTTTAAACGGGGCTATTTCATTTTAAGAAGAAAGGATTTGATTTTTTTTTCCCCTTTTTTTTTTTCTTAATTATTGGGGTGTTTGAGCTCAGTCATTATAATGTCTTTTTTTTCTGCAATCAAAATATTTCATATGCATTAGAACTATAAAGACTACATTAAAAATAGGTGTACAAAGAAGCACACCTGGCATGCAATGCAAAGAATAAAAAAATAAAAAAAAATTCAGTAGTTCACTTAAATTTTTTTTATCGTCTCTTTTCCTTTCTTCTCTTTATGCTGTTTTTAGATTTGTCTAATAATATCTTTATCTTTACGGGATTTTAGACATAAAGTGAGCAGTGTGATAAGATATGCTTTATAGAATTTTATATATTTCTAAAGTCAAGGGACAGTTTTTCCTTTCCTGTTTCCCTAGACCGGGCTCTCATGTGGGCTCCCTTCCCCCCCCCCCCCCCCCCCCCCCCCCCCCCCCCCCCCCCCCTTCTCTCTCTCTCTCTCTCTTTCTCTCTCTCCTCTCCTCTCCCCTCTCTCTCTCTCCCCTTTCTCTCTTTCTCTCTCTCTCCCCTTTTTTTTCCCCTTTTTCCCCTTTTCCCCTCCCTTTTTTCCCTCTCCCCTCCCTTTTCCTCTCCCTCTCCTCTCCCTCTCCCCCTCCCCCCCCCCCCCCCCCCCCCCCCCCCCCCCCCCCCCCCCCCCCCACCTCCCCCCCCCCCCCCCCCCCCCCCCCCCCCCCCCCAACCAAAAAACCCCCCCCCCCCCCCAACCCCCCCCCCCCCCCCCCCCCCCCCCCCCCCCAACCCCCCCCCCACCCCCCCCCCCCCCCCCCTTCCCCCCCGCTTTTTTTTTTTTCTCTTTTTTTTTTTTTTCCTTTTTTTTTTTTTTTTTTTTTTTTTTTATTTCTTTTTTTCGTTTCCTTTTTTTTTCCCAACCCCCCCCCCCCGGTTTTTTTTTTTCCACCCCTCTCTCTTTCCTCCCTCTCTGTTTTTTTAAACAAAAGCCTCTAAAAAAGGCATGAAGTCCGAATTTTTTGAGATGACGGGGGAAATAAACAGATAAAATGAAATATTTTAAAAAAAACCGGAAATTTTGCACAAAAAAACCTATGAAATCTGAGTTTTGGGGGGGGCCTCAAAAAAATTTAAAAAGTTTTTTTGTTTCTTGCGGCACTTAAGAAATTCTACATCAAAATAAATTTAAAAGTAATTTTAAAATTTTGGGTTTTTCACCCCGTTACATCCACGAATCAAGTATATCCCAATCTTTCCCAAATAAAAAAAAAAAAAATTAAAAAATAATTATCATCAGCAAACAAAACATTATAGCAATACCCCAGCCCGTATCCCTTTCCTTGCGTGTTCTCTTGTTCTCCAAAAGACCAGAAAAACCCAATTTCCCCTCGTGTTTTTTCCCGTCCTGATGCATTTTTATTACGCTTTTTCGTCTTGGCGGCACTCAAACCCTGCAGTCAGGGTTGGATTTGCCCTTGCGTGCGGGGGTTCCGAGGCCTCGCTATCTGGCGCCGGATAAAACACTTTCTAAAATAAAAACAGTTTGGAAGAAGGGGGGAAAATGCTGCTTAAGCGGGGGGGGTAAAAAAAGGCATTTCCCGGGTCTTTAGTCTTTTTTTTTATCATCTTTTTTTTATTGTTGTTATTATTATCCTCATTATCATTATTATTATCATTATTATTATTAGTTTTTAATTATTATTATTTTTAAATTTTTTTTTTTTTTTTTCTTATACTTTTTTTTTTCCCTTTAACTCGTCGATAGTTTCTTTTGCGTGGCGATGTTTTGCCCTTTTATATGCAATCCAGGTTCTTAAATTGTTTTTGTTAGTAAATGGTCCTTAAAATTTTCAAAAGTGCCATTCATAAAATAGAATTACGATATTTTTAAAAGGGTTTTTTTTAAATAAGCTAAAAAGGGATTTTTTGTTTACATCCCCGCGAAAACCCAAAATTGTATTCTAATTGTACTGTATAAATTAAATTTTCTTTTTTCCTTTTCCCACTTTCTTTCCCCCTCCTTCTCTCCTTTTCTCTTCTCTTCTTTCCCTCTCTCTCTCTTTTTCTCTCTGTGTGTGGTGCAGCGTTACGATCTCGTCCCAGCAATCTTTCTTCCTGCTTTCAAAAACCCGCCCCAGTGGAAAAAACCCCGGGCCCCTCCTCGCACACGGGGGTCATTTTAGAAAACAAAATTTAACAAAAATTTTTTCACACCCAAAAATGTCCTTGCAACAAATGGGATCAAAACCCAAACCCTTTTAAACCTTTTTAAACCCCTCTTTTCCCCCCTCTCACTGTGTGTATATATGTTGGTGTGTGTGTGTGTGTGTGGTGTTTTGTTGGTGTGTGGGGTGTGTGGGGTGGGTGTGTGTGTGGGGTGTGTGTATGTGTGTGTGTGTCCCAAAATATATATATATATATATATATAAAATATATATAATTTTAAAAAATATATAAATATTGGGGTTTTGTGTGTGTGTTTGTGGGGTTTTTGGGGTGTGGTGTGTGGTGTGGGTTTTGTTTGTGTGTGTGTGTGTGCATTTATATATATATTTTATTTATAAAATATTATATATATATATTTTATATTATAATATCCCATATATACATTTTTATAATTTGAAATCATAATTGTAGACCCTCTAGCATGTGTGTGTGTGTTGTGTGTGTTGTGTGTGTTTTTGTGTTTGTCTATTTCTATATATATATGATATTAAAAATATATATATATATATATATTATATTATAATATTATATATATATATATATTAATTATACTATATATTTTATATTTATTATATATATACACACCACAAAACACCCCTTAAAATATTATATAATAATTTT
Organism: Penaeus monodon; assembly: GCF_015228065.2. NCBI lineage: Eukaryota > Metazoa > Arthropoda > Malacostraca > Decapoda > Penaeidae > Penaeus > Penaeus monodon. The sequence continues at coordinate 9,744 of NW_023661311.1, forward strand.
AAAATATATTATGTATATATTTTATATATATATATAGATATATTTTGTGTGTTGTGTGTGGTGTGTGTGGGGTGGGGTGTGTGTGTGGTGGGTGGTGTGTGGTGTGTGGGGGTGTGTGTGTGGGGATCTAAAGGGCTTTAAATTTCATCCCAAATGAATTTTAACATTATAGAATAGTGGGCATTCAAAAAGTGCTTGCCCAAAAATGGTTTTGAAATTTTAAACAAATTAAGTGATATGGGAGCGCTAAAATTCCTTTTGCGGAAGTAAAAAATTTTTCATTTTACCGAACCCAAAAGGAATTTTGATTTTCTCGGGATATGCTTTTTTTTAAAACTTTTTTGCATCCTTAACTCACAAAAAATTCATTGATACATATTCACTTAAAATAATTACTTTTTGAAATTTTCCATTAAATCCTTTAACAGACAGAAAAAAAAGACTTTTTCCCCTCGTTCTTGTTTTTTGCTAATTACTTATAAGAACCCGTAAATGGGGTTATTCCCCATTTCTTTTTAAAAGTGTAAGGGGATTTTATTCATTTTTTCTATGCAATGATTTTTATTAAACTTTTAATCTTTTTTTTTAAATTTAAGATAACAGGGGTAACTTAATATTAAAAAGTATGAACTGATGAAAGAAAAAAGTAATAGTAAATACATGAAAGACGAAAAAGGATATAATGAAGAAAAGAAAAAACAAAAAAGGAAAAAAAAAGAAGAAAAAGAAGAAAAAGAAGAAAAAGAAAAAAAAGAAAGACAAAAAGAAGTTGAGAAAGAACTTGATCCGAGAAATGTATTGGACATTTTTTATAGCTTTTTCCTTTCTGGTAACTTTTTGCGTTTTAAACACTTCTTTTTTTGGAAATTTAAAAGCCCGAGAAGCCCTTCTATATCATTTTTCTAATAAAAAGGAAAAAGGGCAAAAACAGGAATTTCCAAATGCATCATGCCCTATTGTTTGGGGGGTGTGTTGTTTATATACAACAAACACACAATCTTGTTTTGGGTTGTGTGTGGTGTTATATATATATATTAATATATTAAAATTATAATATTAAATATAAAAATGATGAGTAGTTTAATAAGAAATATACCAAATATAATAGTATATATATACGTATACCTATATATGTTGTATGTTATACATATATAGTATATATTTTTAATATACATATATATATTTATTATTATATATATATATAAATATATATATATATATATATTATTATATGTATAAAAATAACAATATGTATATATATATATAATTTTATGTATATCATACATCAAAATTAGGGTAAGTATTATATCTATTATATTTGGATTATATATCATTAAACAAATACATACATACATTTATAATATATATATATTATATATAAAATATTATTAAAATTAATATTTTATATATATAATAATATATATATATATATATACACCCCACACACACAGATATTGTGTGTATGTATGTATATAAACCACACACACCCCACCCCCAACCCCCCCACACACACACCAACAACAAGTATGTATACAGTATATATAAATATCCTATATTATATACATATATATATATAAAAATTTATATATATATTATTATTATAATTTATAAAATTTTTATAACAGTTATATATAATATAATATATTAATATATATATTATAATATATTATATAATATATATTAATAATAAAAAACCACCCAAAACACACAAACACACACCAACACACACACACACACACCCAAACATAAAATATTATATATTATATGTGTGGTTGTGTGTGTGTGTGTGTGTGTTTTTGGGTGTGTGTGTGTGTGTGTTTGTGTGTGTGTGTGTGTGTGGTGTGTGTGCCTTTTTTTTTTTCCTTACACAGGTAAAAAATTATCCTTGTTTTTCCTTATACTGTTTATTTTTTCTTTACCAGAAAAAAAAAAAATGCAAGAGTTTTTTCGGGCATCTCGGGCTTACTTGAGGGGAAATTTTTGCCCGAAAAGGGCTCCCTTTTGAGCATCAGGCACAAAAAAGGGCGGCCCCTGCAGGCACCTAAAAGGTCCCGGGAATTCCCCCTGTCTTTGAAAGGGAGCTGTCTCGGGCGGGGGGAGGGGGGGGGAGGGGGGGGAAGAGGGGGGGGAAAAAGGGTGAGAGGAGAGGGAGGGAGGGGGGGGGGGAGTAGGAGTAGACAGGTGGGGGGACATTGAGATTTAAGATAGACTAGGGGGAAAATAAGGATAACGAAGTTTGCAATTTGGGGGTGGCGAGAGGGAGAGGGAGGTTGGAACAGGTGAAACGGGGGGGGGGGGGGGGTGATGCGGTCGTAGGCAATTAACAAAGGCGGGGGGGGAGAGAGAGAAGGGGGAGAGGGGGAAGGAGGGAAGGAGGGGGGGGGGAAAAAAAATTCTGAGAAAAAAGGGGTTTATGTTGCAAAATATCAGTTCGAAAGGGAGGGGTACTATCAGTTTTGTTTTCGAATGCGATTTTTGGTCCGCTCCTATCGTTTTTTTTTTCTCTCTCTTTATTCTTTATTTTTTTATCTGTATTCTCTCTCTCTCTCCTCTTTCTCTCTCTCTCCTCCCTCTCCCTCCTCTTCCCCCTCTCTCTCTCCCCCTCTCTCCTCTTTCTTTTTCTCTCTTTTCCCCTTTCCCCTCTCTCCTCTCTCTCTAGTTTATCTCTGTTTCCTAAAAAACGAAAATTTTTCTAACCCCCACTGAATCATAAGATACCGATTCTTGATCGACTTTTGTCCGGTATTGTTAAAGTTG
>NW_023661312.1:0-10000 GCF_015228065.2 Penaeus monodon
AAATAATATAAAATTTAAAATAATATCTATACATATATCTTACAATATATACATATATGTATGTATATATGTAATCTGTGATACACACACACACACACACACACACACACACACATATATTTTTTCTTTCTTTCTTTCTTTCTTTCTTTCTTTCTTTCTTTTCTTTTTTTTACGGTAGGTTCATGCTGAGCCGCCGTGATCACAGCATGATACTTAATTGTAGCTTTCATGTTGTGATGCTCTTGGAAGTGAGTACGTGGTAGGGTCCCCAGTTCCTTCCCACGGAGAGTGCCGGTGTTACCTTTTAGGTAATCATTCTCTCTATTCTATCCTGGTTGGGACCAGCACTGACTAGGGCACCACCCAGTGGCTAGGTAGGCAGCCGAGGTGTGAAATTCCTTGCCCAAGGGAACAACGCGCCGGGCGGTGACTCGAATCCTCAAACTCCAGATTGCCGTCGTGCCACCGCGGTCTTGATTCTCTTGGCAATTTAGAGCGGAGGTTTGCCGTTGCCTTCCGCCAGGTGTTTTTTATCGAGTCACCTTCTCTATTACCGGGTTCGGGACCGGCACTGACTTGGGTGATATATATATATATATATATATATATATATATATATATATATATATATATACGTATATACAAAATATATGATATATATAATATATATGTGTTTGTATATATATATATATATATATATATATAGATATATATATATATATGTGTGTGCATGTGTGTGTATGTCTGTGTGTGTGTGCTTGTGTGTGTGGGGTGTGTTGTGTGTTTGTGTGTATGTGTGTGTGTGTGTGTGTGTGTGTGTTGAGCATGTCTATATGAATATATAGACATAATACATTTATATGTATACGTATACATGCATACATTTGTAAGTATGTATGTTTATAGTATATATATGTACGGTATATATATGTGTGTGTGTTTTGTGTTTGTACATGTGTGTATACATATATGTATGTAAAATTTCATATAACTGTATGCAGTATCTATATATGTATGCACATACATATACACATGAATATATGTTATGTTATACATATATCTATATTGCATATATAGTTATATATACATATATGTGATATAATAATCCCGTAAAACCCACGACGCTCTCCTTTCGTGCAAATGCGAACTAGACAGCGAATGTCTTGGATTAGTAATCTTTGTGCGGATATTTCAGATGCGCGACGGGTTTATGTAGTGTCGATTTTTGAAGATGGGAATGTTAGATTTCATTATCTATTTATTTATATTATTGTTTATTATTATTCTGATATATGAATATCTAAAGTGATATTCAGGTTTCATGTGACTATGCGACTAGATACGGATATGAACATGCATACATACATATACATACATACTAACATACAGTCTCACACACATACGTACGTACATGCATTCATACATGTAGACATGCATACATACATGCAACATACGTACGTACATACATAGCCGACATACATACATTCTCTCTCTCTCTCTCTCTCTCTCTCTCTCTCTCTCTCTCTCTCTCTCTCTCTCTCTCTCTCTCTCTCTCTCTCTCTCTCTCTCTGTCTCTCTCTAGACAGAGATATACACCAACATGCGCTCTCTTCTCGGATCACATACTCAAGTGGTCAGGCAGATAAGAAGACACATAAAGAGAGAACAAAAATAATGTTTCTTTTTATAGATAGATATACACGCAGTAAATGGATACATTCACATTCAATTTAAGTTTGCAACATAAACATTTGTGATCAAATTTACAAACGACTTCCTCTAGATTATCACCACCATAACAGATGAGTTAGTCCTGTATTTACTCAAAGAAAACGCAGAGAAACACAGAAACAAACAAAAATTTTCAGTGTGGAAGTGTCCTTGCAATAGCATGTTTGTTTTTGTAAATTAAGCAAGTAAAAAGATGTAGCAAGTCGGCCTTTTATTGATAATAACAACAATACCAGTATTAATGATGCTAATGATAATGATAATATTGATAATAATAATGATAATAAAAACGATAATGTTAATGATAATAAAATTCATGATTATAATTATGAAAATAATGATAAAAATAGTAATAACGATAATAATAACAACAAAAATAATAATGATAATAACAACATCAAAAATAATAATGATAATAACAACAACAAAAATGATAATGATAATAATAACTAATAATAATAATCACAACAACAACAAAACAACAACAATAATGATAATAATAATGGAAACAGATATGATGATAATGATAAGAATGATAATAATGCCAATAATAACAATGATAATAATAATGATAATACTAATAATATTGTTAATAATAATTAATAATAATAGTAAAGAAAATTATAATAATTGTATTGATGATGACAATGGTAATAATAATGAAGATGATGAGGAGGTGGAGGATAACACTATTAATGATAATAATAATAGCAAAAATAATAAGACTAAAATAATAAATGATAATGATAATGATAATGATAGTAATAATAATAAAGGTAATAATGATAATATTATCATTATTATCTTTATTATTATTATAAGTATTATCATTATTATCATTATTGTTATTATTATTATTATTATTATTATTATTATTATTATTATTGTTATTATTATCATCATCCTCATATAATAATAATTCTTATTATTATTATCATTATTATTATCAATAATGATGATAATAATGATAATAATAATAATAATGATGATAATAATGATAATAATAGTAATGATAATAATAATGATAATAATAATAATAATAATAATAATAATAATAATAATAATGATAGTGATGATGATGATGATGATGATGATGAAGAAAATGATGATGATGATGTGATAATAATAATAATATTAATGATAATAGTGAAATTAAAGATAATATTGATTAATATAATAATAAATAACAATAATAATGATGATAATAGTAATGATATAATAATAATGATAATAATTAAAGCATAATAATAAAGGGAATTAAATAGGAAAACGCATAAACACACAAACATATAGACAAACAATGGCATTGGCAGCTGTTTGGGTGCCTCATACGTGCAGAACAAGTGAGATATAATAATGATGATAATAATAATAAGAACAATGATAATACTAATGATAATAATGATAATGATAATGATAATGAAAATAATAAGAAGAAATGATAATATTAATAATGATAATGATAATAATAATAATAACAATAACAATAATGCTTATGATAATAATGATAATAATAATAATTATAATAATAATAATAATAATAATAATAATAATAATAATAATAATTAAAACAATAATAATAATAAAGGAAAGCAAATAGAAAAAACGCACAAACAAACAAAACCATATAGACAAAAACAACGGCACTGGTCGTTGTTTGGGTGGCCTCAGGGAAACATAAAATATAATAATAAAAAATTATAATACAAATGATAATAATAATAATGATAATGATAACAAAAATAATATAATAATAATAATGATAACAATAATAATAATAGTAGCAATAATGATAATGATGATAGTAGTAATTATAATGGCCTCTAATTTGAATTTTACTAGAAAACCACTACATTATCTGCCAGGTCCAGAGGGAAACTCAGTATCTGTTTCGCAGCTTTATTGAGAGAACAGACACGTAGTTTTGAAGAGATCTTCTTGTCGTGGTAGACGTGGCGGAGGTATCGTCAGCTCCTACGGGCGAAAGGGAGAAGGTCTTGCTAGGTCGCTTCTACCCTAGGGCGTGAGGACACAGCTGTTTACGGCTACCCCCTCCAAGCGTTTCCTGTTGTAGCCGAAGGTGAGGTCATGTCCCAGGCGGTCAACGACTGCTCAGGCCGATTTCTTGATTAATGGATGTCAAACCGGCTCAGGCAGATCCCATTATTAATGGATGTCACTGTAATAATGTCGATAATGATGTCAAAAAATAATTAAAATAGGTGCCTCCGTCTCCCTTATCGACAAGTCAAGCCGCTCCATCTTCTAGATCTTCTAGAAGTGCACTGCCTGCCTATACTGCCTTGTCTGCATTGCGAGGAAGGTGAAACAAGGTCGTTTACCCTGTTTTTAAAGGCATGATATGTAATTAGTTCATTTTCATAATATTTTACAATTGTTTCGAAAAACAGCTCCCTACAATAGCACCTCCACAGAAGTCTTTGGGAAGTTGGTATTCATGGGGGTTGTTGCTCGCAGTCTCCTTTTGAATATAAGTACATATTGTTTTGTTTTCAATGTTCTCTCCATTATATATTTAGATAAATGTTTCCTTCTATTATATTTCTGACCAAGTGCCATACTACTATTATGTAATGAAAATGGCAACAGTGAACTTTTCTATGCGCTAATTTCCAAGACTTTACACACGTATAGATGCATATATACATAAACAAACAACACACAAATTTATATATGTGTGTGTGTGTTTTTATGTGTACGTATCTATTTAAACACACACTTACACACACACATCAACAAATGTATACATACACACATATAAATATATATATGTGTGTGTGTGTGTGTGTCTACATGTACGTATAGATAGTATATATGTATAGTAATATATATGTGTGTGTGCGCGTACGCATGTGTTTGATGTGTCTGTCTTTGTGGGCACTGTATGTTTCCATGTGTGCAGATAGATAATCAAATACTCATATGCACATTTATGTATTCCATAATGATAGTGACATTTTAGTGACACAAAGAAATTACTCCATTTCTACTACTTCATTCACTCATTAGGTATAACTATGAATAATAGAGATAACAGAGAAGAGAAACTTGATCACTACTTTAGTGTCGTAATCACATCAACCACTTCCATTGTAGTTAACGGGTAATCCAGTACCACATACACCACCAACTCATACATGTCATTCAGGTCACATCACCGGTTGAATTTTATCACGATGATAGTAGTGTTAAGCAGATTAGCTAATCAGTACATACTGCTAGTGTACAAGCAAAGACCGAGATAGCAAACACCAAAGGTAGATACTCAGCAATCATACTGATTACCACTTTCTTTTCATTATAAAAGATATGCACGATTATACATAAATGTCATCAAATGCCATTTCCTTCCGTGACATATTGACGTAGCACAACAAGGTTCAACCCGAGAGAGTTGCCATACGTCGTCTGCACACCTAGGGATGTTTCAACTTGTCAAAGTATATACATACATATATAAGTGTGTTTGTGTGTGTATAATTATTTGTTACCTTTTTAGGTATGTGTATATATAAACACACACACAAAAGTGTATATATATATATATATATATATATATATATATATATATATATATATATATATATTATATGTGTGTGTGTGTGTGTGTGTGTGCTCTCTATATATGTGCGTGTGTATTTATATGTGTGATGGGTATAAGATTACTCTAATATCCACACATAGAGAAATAAAAGGTTGTTGTCAAACACAGCAGCTGATACGATAACAATATATTATAACTTCAATATACACAGTATATAGGCACGATATTGTATTGGTCCCACTCTTTCCTTTCTAAGGTCAAAGCCACTATTTCCCTTTCTACTGGGAAATCCTTGGACTTTATCTAGAGGGGCACTATTAATTAACGTCAAGTGTGAGCTCTCCTGTATCATTACCTAAGTCATACTTTTGATGAACCCACACTATAAAAATATAATAATCATGAGGGGGTTACTGATGATCTAATTTGTCTTAGAGGTAACTGAGAGAAGGGTAATATCAAACAATTGATAATCTTACATTTCTTGATACACTGAATTATAAATCATTAAACTTATACAACTAAATAAAAACTTAATTGACACAGAGGTCCACTTCTCCACTAATGTGTGTAGTATAACTGTCCTTCTCTTATGTCTCCCTTCTTGAATCCTTTGTCTGTACAGACTTTCCTCAAATTCCTTCATTTCTTCCTTGTATCAGTTCAGAGGATTCCTAAGGATGGCATCTGCTTTACAATCTGGTGGATCTCTCCAAGGACTTCTCAGGAAGCAGACACAACAAAACAGAACAAAAAAACACAAAACCCATTCCTAAAAAAAAAGAAACAATGGTTCTATTTTAGGAATGATAAAACAATAAAAGGTTCACTATAACTAATTTCTGGTAGGAACATAAGTACTTTTGACAAACAAACAAATTGCATAGATTCATGCTAATAAAATACATCTGAGTTTTTTTATACTATACTTATTTTATTTTATAAAACCCTCTTTTTAGCATAGATAGAAATTTTTTCTATTAAAAACTTAAATTTAACATTACCCCCTTTAAATGGTTTTAAATCCCCCAATAATAACAGAGAGAAAATCTGAATGGTACCCCAAGGGGCCACGGTCAGAAAATACTGTGAAGAAAAATACCCTATTTACCTTTGTTTTTCCAATGTGTTTCAATAAATTTACTTTTTTTGGGTTTTGTAATCAGATCTAAAAGTATTTTTAATTTATTATTGATATTAGCCAGTAAAATTTTTCTTTCTTATTCTGGTTTTTAAAAAAATTTTTCCAAACCTTTTTCCCGAGCATCAAACCAGGCACTTTTTTTTCTTTTCTTTTCTCTCTTTTGGGTTTATGACTCAAATATCGGGGTTTTACATTGTATATTTAAAAAATTTTAACATCTACTAAAGATCACAAAATTTACAAGCATTTTGTTTCGTCTTAATCTTTACATACAAAAACCCGGAACTAAATAAATTCCTCCAAACAAAATGAATACATTTTTGGGTTTTTCTTCATTAAAATATCCTTTTATTAAACCCTTAATAAAATAAAAAAACCCCAGTAAAAATATAATGCTACCCTCTAATTAAAGAGAATCCCTTTGGGGGGGAAAAAAAAAAATGAACTTTGTAGGGTAGCTCGCACTTTACACGTTTCTTTATTTTAGTTTTAAAAAATGTAAACGTATATAGCACCCTGATACGAAAATAGAAAAATAAGTTTTCATCTTTTAAGAAAAAAAAAATATAAATTTTTCTAAAAAATTTTTTTTAATTTACAAAATTATCTTACCAGCAAAAGGGGCAAATTTTAAATGAGGTATACATAATTAACATAGGAGTAAAGCCAAGTAATGGGGTATACAAAGGGGGGTCACAGACAAATTTTTTGGGTCTTTCTTACTTATGTTAGTGCTCTTAAAATGGAAATCTAGAAACCAGGGGCTGGGGGGGAATATCTTTTTTTTCCTTCTGTGAAGCTGCAGGGGGAAAGGATTTGGGCCGTCCCCTTTACCTTCCCCCTTAATAATTTTGGGCCCTCAGATGTTTATCATGGGATTGGGGGGCATCCCTGCCGATTTGGGCAAATCTGTCAGAAAGCTCATTGCCTCTGACCTTATGTGGCTGGGAACCCGGTTTATGAAAATTTCTTCTCCCCCGGTGCAAGAATCCTCTGTGCCAGTGGAGGTGGTAGTCAGAAGGTAGATTTTGTCAGTGGGTGAGCACTGCTGGAGACAGTTGACGGTCCTTTGGAGTCTGTGTGTATGACCACGTGCCCCTTCCCTCCGGACACTTTGGCTCAGTGCCCCCCATGAAGCAACTGCCTCTGCCTGAAAGCGAGGAGGCTTTTCTGTTACCCTCATGGTATTGTGGCATCCCTTGCTGCGAACCCGGCGCCCCCAGTGGGGGTAAAGGGGATGCCGATAAATCCGTGGTAATATGTTTCCCCCCCGGAGGGATGATTTTTCAATGCCCTCGGGGTTTTTTCTGCCTTTGGGCTAGGCGTAAAATATTCATTTTTTTGGGCTTCCCGGGTCTCATGCCCGAGAACTTATCGAGGTTTGTGCCCACGGCGGAGCTTCGACAAAGTCAGGGTTGTGGAGTCCATCCCCTTGGCCAGTAGGGGTTTCTTTAAAGCGATGGCGTATTAAAACCCTGGCTGTGTGAGACAGCCGGGGTTGTTTGCAAACGCTCTTTAAACTTGTTATAGGCTTGACAAATTTTATGTCTTGGGTTGTTTTTCCTGGGACCCCTGGATAAACCTTTGAAAAGAATTTTGCTGCCGTTTAGTAAAAAATATGAGGCCAAGGGGGGGTTTTTTCTCCACTAGGGGGGTTTAGGCCCCTTCGCCCCCCCTTTGGGGGGCACCCAAAATGACCCTGGGGGCTTCTTTTTGGACTGCCCTCCATTTCACCCCCTTTTGTATTTTCTTTTAATCCCAATCGACGAGGGGGGGCATTCTACAAGGCCTGACAGCATGTACATAGAATGATCTTGGAACTCTATGTCGGCCCCCCTTTTGCGTCTTCCATTCATTGCTCTGGGGGACAGACAGTTTTGCCTTTGTTCGGAAAAAGCAGGTGTGACCTCCTTGGGGAAGGAGGGGGGCCGGGTTGGGCCCCTTCCCCCAAGGTAGGGGTAGTCCTAAAACCCAAATTTCCAAAGGTCCTTTCCCCTGATTTTCAGACTTGTCCCTTTGACTCCTTTCTCAACCCCGGCCCTTTGGTTTTGGCTGCAGAGATCTTTAGTCCTCTCCTGAAAACACTCTTCGGATCCCCAATTCCGGGACAACGCGGGCTTTTTTTGGCAGTGTGGCCCAAGTGAGAGGGGGGGGGGGGGGGGTGGCGAGATCGTTGCATAGGAGTGATCTTGCCCCCCACGGGGGGTTTTATGTTGAGGATACGGACATTAATGTTTTTAATAAGGGGGACTTTGACTTGGCTGTTTTTTATTGGTAAAGTAGTACCTTTTCCAAAACCAAAGAGCTTACCTCTGTTTCCCTTTTTGGATCAGGCTTCTGAATTGCAAGGGGGACTTGCCAATTCGAAACCCAATCTCCGGGTTAAAGGAATATTTCCCACAGATGTGCCCTTTTTTAATTGTGCTAAAGGAAGCGGGTAGCTGTGCGCTGTGCTCATCCCCCTGGTAAACCCCAAGGTGTTTCGTGGGGGGGGTCCCTTTTTCCCCATCGGACCCGGTTAGTACATCCTCTCGGCAGTTTTGGCCAGACACTAGAGGGGGGGGGGCCCGGTATTTCCCCCGGCCCCTTTGGGTTTAGGGATGGGAAAACGGGGGTTTAAGCCCTCTTCCACCCTCGGGGGGTAGAGGGGAAATTTTCCCCGGGAAACTTTTTAGATTTGCAGGAATGCAAGCTAAACCTACCAGTCCCAGGTGGGAAAATGAGGGGGGACGAAAATCCCGTCACAACCGGGGCTGTTTTTGAAAACCGGCTTTATATGCTCCTTAGTTCCCTCAGGGGAAAAGAAAAACGCCCTGAGTTATGGGGTTGGGCTGCCTTTTCTCTGATTTGAGAAGTCTTTTTCTGGTTGTGGGGTTTCTTGTCTTCCCTTTAGGCGGGCAGGCTGTCGCTAATTTCGTTCTCGCAGAGAAACTTTTGGGCGCCATTTCTTTTTCCCTTTGACGGGGGGGCGGGGTTGCTTGTTTTGGGCTGACGGTTTGGGGGCCCTCGTTTAAACCCTTTGGGCCATAGCTCTGAGAGGGGGGAAATGGTGTTTGAAGGCTCACACCTTCCCACCACTTTTCCTGCCTCACTCTGTGGCATTTTCCTTTGGCGCCCTGACAGCCTCCCTTAGGAGGGTTTAGGTTGTCGGGGGTTCTTTCCCTTTTCGGAAATTTTTTTCGGAAACATATTTACCCTGGGGGTTGACCTCCCCAAAATCTCTCATTGAAGTCCCAGGGTCCTTGGGGATTTCCTAGCCCCGGGCCCGATTTTGGGTAAAAGCCCGTGAGGCTCCCTTTCATAAAAGGCATTTACAAGTCTGGCTTGTAGCATTTCCCCACATTTCGCCTGGGGGGGTTCATGCTTCCCCGACAGCGGGCCAAGGGGCTTGGAACGCCTGCCATTTGGCCTTGTCTGTTTTCCATCTTGGATTCGGCCCGGGGTTTTTTCGGCTGGGCCCACCCATGGGGGTTGTTATAGGGGAAAATAATGGTCACTAGTAAAGGTCCCCTCGACACCCCACCAAATTTCCTCCCCACCGGGATTTTTGGCAGTGGCCG
>NW_023661313.1:0-17775 GCF_015228065.2 Penaeus monodon
ACCTTGATTTTGTCGTGATGTTGCTTCCTTCTGATTTTTATCACTGGTGGGGTTTTGATGCTTTTAGCTGAGGCGAAGCCCTTGGGCCCGGGGTCTCCGGGACAAAGCCAAATTCCGGATTTTTAGGGCCTGTTAGGGAACCCTTAGTCGACCCATCTTGGGGGAGGACATTAAATTACAGAGATTTTACTACCTTTTACGTATCCTATCCTGGCTGTCAGCCCAAAAGGTCTAGTGGGGGGGTCGGGAAATAGGACCATGAACTCGATCCAAAAAAACGATTGGAGATTCGGATTTTTTAGAAGGCCAACTGCTTTCTTTAAAGGCCTTGTACTCCCAGTTTTGCCTATGGGCTACCTATTTTGGGAGTCTCGCCTTGATCCCGTTTGTAAAAACCTTCCCGGGTCAGGGGGTACATGCGGGACCTTTGTCCACCAGCGTTTACCCGGGACCAAAAGGACCTGTTATTTTGAAAAATGGGGATTCCCAAACTCGGGCATTGGCACCTACTCGTCTCCGTGTGGCGACCCTGCTCATCAGTTTCTCTTGCGAGAAAACCCTGGGTGGAGGGGGCCCTTGGGGCACCCAAAGATCATGGTTTTTTGGGGGCTCGCGAGCCATGTGTTGTTTTTGTGCTGTCTGTGATAGTTATATTCCACACACCACACACACATAATATATTAAAATTTTTTTAATTATATTATATATTATGTGTTGTGTGTGTTGTGTGTGTGTTGTGGTGTGTGTGTGTGTGTTTGGGGGGGGGTTTTGGGGGGTTTTGTGTGTGTATGTAAATATTATGTGTTATAAAATATATATATTAAAATATATATATTATATATTATAATTTTTTATTTTATATATATATATACTCTTATATATAGAAAAAACTAGATATTTCTTTTTTTTATCATCTATCTATCTATTTTCTATCTGTCTGGTTCTCTCTCTATTTTATAATACATTGAATAATAATAATATATAATTATATTAATATATATATATATAATTTTAATATATATATATATTATATTTCATTGTAATATATATATATAATATAATTATTATAATTTTATATAATATATATTTATATAAAAAGAGAGGAGAGAGAAGAGAGAGAGAGAGAGGAGAGCCACACAACCACACCACACACACACCACACTAAATATAAATATAAAAACTATTATTATATTTTAAAATAATATATTATAAAAATATAATTATTGTGGTGTGTGTGTGGTGTGTGGTGTGTGTGTGTGGTTTTGTGTGTGTCTCTGTTGGTGTTGTGTATGCACACCCACACACACACACACATATTGTGTTTTTGTATTATAAAATATAAAATTCTTTATAATTAAATATAATATAATATTAATATATATAAAATATTATATAATATATATAATATATATATATTAAAATTTATTTATATATATTATTTTATAATTTTATTGTAGTTTTTTATATTATCTATTTTATATTATATATATATAAATTTTTATATATATATTATAATATATATATATTCCCCATCATCAAGGGCTACGCCACGGGGGCGCTGCCGCACCCCCTTCGCTTCCGCCCGGGACCCTCGGGCGATCCCCCAGCGGGCCACGGCCCCCCTTAGTTCCTCCCCGACGGGTCCGTCGGCTCCCAAACCCAGATCTCCTGGGACTCCCACAGTCTCCTCCACCCGGGGGAGGAAGAGAAAGAGAGAGAGAAGAGAGAGACACACAAGCCACACCACCACCCAACACAAATATATATTTTAATAAATAAAATATATATTATATATATAATATTTATATATTATTTTTGTGGGGGTGTTGGGGTTGTGTGGGGTGTGTGTGTGTTGGTGGGTTTGTTTTGTGTGTGTCGGGTTTGGTGTGTGTGTGTAGACAACCACAACACACCCTATTTTATTTTTATATATATATATTATAATATATATAATATATATATAATATATAAAATATTTTATTATATTAATAATATAATTTTTATATATATATATTTTATATTTTTATTATTATTTTTATTATATAAATTTATTATATAATATTTTATATATATTATTAATTATATCAAAATTTTTTCTCTCATCATCAGGGGCTAACCCCGAGGGGGGCGCATGGCCGCATCCACCCTTCGTTTCCCACCCCGAGGCCCCTCGGGGGGTCTCCAGCGGCACAGGGGCCCATCTCTGTTCCTCCGACAGGTCTCGTCGACTGCCCAAGCCATATCTCTAGGACGTCCCAAGGTCTCCCCCACCCGGGGTTTCTCCAAGAGAAAACCTGGGGGCAGGGCGCCATGGGGAGGCGACTGGGTGGCCATATAGCCTGATTTGGGGCGATCCCGGATTATGCAAAAACAGGTCCCTCCCGTCTCACGGTGAACCCCCGGTTGGACACGTGTCCTCCCCAACTGTACCCCATGACCGGCAAAGGGACTTTTTCAAAAGGCATCAGGGGGAACTCCAAGGCACGGGATAGCGCCCCATGTTTCGCTTCCTAAAGAAAAACGGGAATTCAGGCCTTGAACAGCAGTTTGGTCCTTCTGCATAGGTACCGCATCTAAAACGCCTTGTGATCGAGTTCAGGGGCTCCTGTTGCCAGCCCAAATCCTCTACTATTTCCGGGTCGACAACCCCAGATTGGTACGCTCCCAAGGTATGAAAAATTTTTCGTGACTTCAACGCCCTCCCCGAAAGCATGGATCCTGAACGGTTCCCCAAACGGCCCCCAAAGTCCTAAATCTTGGTCTTGGTCCGGAGACCCTAAGCCTGGGGCTTCCCCCTATTGCTAATGCTAGGCCCCCAAAATGACCCAAAGGCTCAGATAGGAGAAACTCGTCGGAAAAAGTAAAAGGTCCAGACCTTATATTGCCTTTTTGGCCCGCCTGACTTTGCTTCTCTCCCATTATCCCCCCTAAATTTGAAAAGTGTGGGTGAAGGACACCCTTCCCTCACCCCTAAATTTAAACATGGAAAAAGTTTTTGACTACCCCCCCCACTTTACGCACTTTCAGTCCCCAGTAAAGGGGGCTTGCTATCGGCCAAATCTGTGTCGGAATTCCCCCCTGACCAGTCTCCCTAGCGATTCCCGATGCCCGATCAAACGCCTTCTTAGGTCGTTTTAGGCGCAAGCAGCCCACGCCCAACTCCGAGGGCGTTTCCACTTTTATTCGAAGCGCTAGTATAGGGTCTATTGGGGACTTCCCAGAGTAAACCCAACTCCCGCTCGGGTTCCTCGTGGGTGTTGCGGACCCGTTTCAAAATTGAGCGAGAATTTTTCTGGTATCTGAGCATGTAATCCACGGTATTGCTACAGTCCATGCCCCCTTTCCCCCTTCCGAGGGGGTACCACCCCCCCACGTCAGGGGAATGTACCAGACTCCCAAAATGGCGTCAGGCTGTATCCCCCACCATAGTTCACCCCCCCTTTTAGCATTCAGGGGATTCACATATCCTCAGCTTTCCCACTCTTCAGTTTGGGAAAACGCCACCAAACCTCTGTGGGTAGGGGGTTCCCGCTGAGGTTTTTGGGGCCCGGGCACGGCCTGGACTCGCTTGCATCCAGCAAACTGTTGGAGGATCCCCTGTCAACTGTTCAAAATACTCACCCAACTTCACGAACCCCAAACATGTCTAGATGACCTCCTCCGCTATGGGACTGCACATCTGTGAGGAGGGCTTAGGGTTCTTTTTTCTCGGGGGTTTGGTGGGCGGGGGCAAAAGGTCATTTACCAAAAAAGCCTTCGCCCTCCTCAGCGATTCCGATGAACGTTCCTTGCCCCTTTCTCCATGTCCACCCTACCCACCAGGGAAGGGCCAAAGACTTGTTTCCCTTCAGCCGAGCCTTGCGACATCCCTTCGGGGCCTCTATTCTCCAGGGAATGGTATTCTGCCTTGTCCTTGGGCGTACCCAATGCCTCCTGAGCTGCTTCGGGTTACGCGCTTAAAAGGACTCCCCAGGCAACTGGATCCGTCAGTTCCTGGTTTTTCCCTGAGAATGGGTCAAGACTGCCGGGGGAAACCCACGGGCACATCCCTCCCTTAGTCCTGCCCAATAAACCCTTGGTGGCCACGGGAGGGACGGGGGTTTTAAATGGCCCCCGCAGGGTGCCAAAGCGCCTATGGTCGGCCAAACTCACACCCCCGGAAAAACCCTGCAGTTCTGGGGGATCCTCCATCGCGTGCTGACAAAATTGTCGTCTCCTTGGCACTGTACCCGATCGCTGTACCAATCCGCGATGCAGTTGAGCGCTGGTACCGGGAGCCAAGATCCTCATTTTCTGGGACCTAGAAAAAGCCCCGGGAGAAGGAGCTATTCCGCTGCTGGGATCGCTCCCGCCATGGGGCCGCAACTCTCGTCCAGCTCGGGCACAGCCATACCGCTTGAAATCGCCCAGACAATGCAATTCTCGCCGGGCAATCTCTGCCCAATCAGTTTGGGGTAGAACGCCTCTTTCACATCGGTTTTTTTGTACATCGGTAACGTATACGCAAAAAAGACTGGCCAAAGCATCTTCAGTCCCCTGCCTGATCGCTCATCAACCGGTGTCCCTCATACCGCAGGGTGAAGTCGACTGGGAAAGGCTATGGCTACACCTGGAGGTGGGGACCATCGCTGCGGCCCGACCATATAGGGGTAACCACCCCCAAATGATCGTCCCTACCCGGTCTTCCACCTCTGAGGGCGCCACCCAACTCCCATCCTTCAATTCCCGCATAGCAGAGTAACCGCTCTCCCCCCCGCAAGGGCCGGATGTTCCAACGCCTACCCGAAAAACGCCGAGGGTTTAACCCGGGTGGTCCTCCGGGGGCACGCCACCTCTGCTGCCCCCACCAACACCCCAGTAAAGGGGGCGGAAGGCTGTGGACCCCCCTTCCACCTTGGGGTTTTTCCCCAGGGCTTTCCCCCCCAGCTTTATGGGGGGGTTTCCTGCCGGGCGCAGGCGGGAAGTAAATCTCGTCCCCAAACCTGCACCCCCACATTTGCCCCTCCCACGGGAAACCCCCAGCCCCCCTTACTTGCGGTGGGGGGGACAAACACCCCTCCCCCCAGCATTACCTTCTCTGTGAGGGGCCGAGGGTCTTCTGGGGGAGGAGGGCTGGGGAAGGCCCCCCCTCCCCCGAGCCGCCCCATTGCCCCAGGGTGGGAGGGGCAGGAGTTGTAAAGGAGCCGGCGTGGGCCCCCGCCGGTGGGGGGCCTAACCCGTACCTCTGGGGGGTCCTCTGCTCCCAGACCCCCCCCAATTTAGCCTGGGGCCGCAAGTACCCCGTTCCCCTGGGTGGCCCGAGGAGGGACTCAGAAGTCTTAATGATGGAAGGCTGTGGGGCCCCGGGAGGGGAACTTATGCGGGGCTGCCCCTTTTCCCCACTGGGGGGGAGCCGGGTGAAGCTGCAACGAGAAGCATGCGCACTTTAAAACCCATCTAGGCTACCCACCACGCTTCACATCCCCATGCCGTGAAGCACCCCCCCATATTATTTATATATATATAATATATTTATTTTATATATATAATATATTTTATATATATATATGTTAATCTTTCTTTATATTTTTTAATATATTTTATAAATTATACATATTATATAATATATATATATATTATATACATATAATATTTACACTATATTAAGTTTTTCTGTATTTAGATATTAAATATTAATATATAATATTAAAATTTTTATATATATTTTAAAATAAAATTATATATAATTTTATATTATACATATATTAAAATCAAAAAAAAATTTTATATAAATATATATATTTAATTTTAATAATAATATTATATATATTATTATCTTAACTATTTATTTTTTTATTAAAATTATTATATATATAATATAATATTTAATATTTAAATTCATA
This sequence comes from Penaeus monodon, assembly GCF_015228065.2. Taxonomy (NCBI): domain Eukaryota; kingdom Metazoa; phylum Arthropoda; class Malacostraca; order Decapoda; family Penaeidae; genus Penaeus; species Penaeus monodon. The sequence continues at coordinate 5,883 of NW_023661313.1, forward strand.
TCTATTATTATATATAAATTTTTTAATATTATATATACCCATAATATAAAATTTATATTATAAAATTTTATTTATTTTATTTAAAGTGTGTTTGTGTGTGGTGGGTGTGTGTGTGTGTCCGGGGTTTTTTTGTAGTGTGTGTTTGTAAGGGGATTGTTTTATATATAATTTTTTATATTTATAATTTATATTATATTATATTCTTTTAAATTATATATATACTATATTTATTATTTAATTATTTTTTATTATGTTGGTGTGTGGTGTGTGTGTGTGTGTGTTTTGTTGTGTGTGGGGTATTGTGTGTGTATTTTGTTATGTTTTATATATAATATTTTTTAAAATTTCTATTTCTTATTTTTTTTAAAAAGTACCCCCGGTTTTTTTTTATATTTTCTGCAAAGAATATATCTTTATATATATATTTATATTTTAAAATATATATTATATAAATATCTTATTTTTATATATATTATGGTGTGTGTTGGGTGTGTTTTGTGGTGGGGTTTTGTGTGTGGTGGGGTTTTGTGTGTGTGTGTGTTGATGTCCCTTACCTTATATATACATATAATTATATATATAATTATATATATTTAAATATTATAATAATTTTTATATACAAAATTTTTAATTCAATACTTCATTCCCTCCACACACAACACCCCCCACACACACAACATATTATTAAAATATACACACTTTTCCCCCAACCCCCACCCAAACACACACACACACACACAACACCACAATATATATACATTCTACATTACCACATACATCTCATTTTTCAAGGGGTAACGCCGGGGACCATGGCCCCATCCCCCCTTTTGCTTCCACCCCGAGATCCCGAGCAAATCTCAAGCGGGCCCACGGGCCCTTTCTAATTCCTCGCGACAGGGCTCCGAGCTCCCAAAAATTATCTCTTGGGTCCCCCCACGGCCTCCTCCACCCAGGTTTCTCGCAAAGAGACAACCTGATGAGCAGGGTCGCCACAAACGAGCTAGGTGCCCATAACCCTATTTGGCAACCCCGGATTATGAAGTATGTAAAACTCTCTGTAATTTCAATGCCTCGCCCAAGCATGGATCGACTAAGGGGTTCCCCTAACAGGCCCTAAAGCCCAATTTTGGTTTTTGTCCGGGAGACCTCGGGCCAAAGGGTTTTTGCCTCAGCTAAATGCTCAAGAGCCCCCATGACCCCAGGACTCGATAGGATAGCATACATCGAAAAGTCAGTCTAAACCCAAAATATTGCCTTGTTGTTCCACCGCTTTGGTTGTACTTCCATTATCCTCCATGCGGTTTTTGAAAACTGTTGGTGAAAGGGAACGCTTGCCTCACCCCTGAATTAACGGGAAAATTTGACAGCCCCCCACCACACTTTACGCACTTTCAGACCATATAAAGGGCTTCTATTAGCCCAATAATGTGTGTTAAAAAATTTTCCCCTGATTCTCGGGATCCCTAGCGTTTCCCATACCGGGGTCAAACGCCTTCTTGAGGTCGTGTAGTTGTAAGAAACCCACAACAAAACTCACGACGCGTTCCAATTACTCGAACGCAAGTATAGTCTTCGGACTTGCCAGAGTAATCCAATGCTCCGGCCGATGCCTCATAGGGGGGTTGCGGGTCCTTTTTTCAGAAGGGGTGGGCAAAACCTTGCCGGGTACCCCTACAGTGAAATGCCATGGTTTTTTGCAAAATCCCACGATCCCCTTCCCCCTTCCAAAGGGATACCACGCCTCTCGCGGGCGGGGAAAGGGTACCAGTCCCCCAATGGCATCAGGACTGTATCACCCCCGAGCCTAGGTTCCCCCCCAGCCTTTGCATTCACGGGGATTCCCCTAGCCTTCAGTTTTTCCCCACTCTTCGTTTGGGGAAATCGCCAGCCTAACCTCTTTGGGGTAGGGGGGTTCCTCGCTGATGGGGGGTCCGGCAAGGCACTGAGACACGCTTGCTCCAAGCTAACTTTTTGGAGGGCCTCCGGGTACAACTGTTCAAAATACTCCCCAAACTTCATGGCCCCCAAACGATCTGGATGACCCGTCCACCCACGATTGGACTGCTCATCGGGAAAAGGGCAAAAGTTCGCTTTTCTCAGGGTTTGGGTGGGTAGGCAAAGTCATTTACCAAAAAAGGGCCCTTAAACCTCCTCACAAGCCCTGATGAACTTTTTCCTTTGTCCCTTCTCAGCAGTGTCAGCTCTAAGCCCCATGGAGCGACGAAAACTTATTACTACTCTCTAGTTCTTTCCCTACTTTAGTTAAAAAAATTTCACATCATTTCCCCCGAAACCTAACTTTTTAGCCAAAGTGTGAATGAGAGAGAGTTGATCCGAAACCCATAAAGTAGGGCATTTATAGTTTACAATTAAAAAAAACTCATCTTAAAGAACTTCTCTCAGAAACATATTATTTATAGCCTGCTTTCCTTTTTTTTGACTGATTCACAAAATCCCCCAAGAACATTCTACCTGGAGACTTCTACTCGGGGGTGCCAATCAAATCATGGCCCTTCCCCGCTAGGGTGCTTTGAGTTGGCAAATCACAAAAAGGGGGCCCTGCTGGAGTTCTGCTCCCACAACGGCCTCTGCGTGCCTCCCTACTTCCAAGGGCCCCAAAAAAGTGTTTTGCGTCATCCCCACTCAAAACATTGGGATCACTGGGCATGATCTGACTGATGTACCACATCAAGGTTTTGCACATCACCCACTACCCCGCACAGCTGCAAAACTGACCCTCTCTCGCTGCTCAAATCAGGGCCCTCCTAAAAACTCCAAGGGTCCAAAAGAAAGCAAAAACCCTTTCATCAATACCAACCCCGCATGCAGCTTCCGGAAATTAGGAAATTTTACAAAACCTCCAAATCTGTCGACACCATCCTCTCCCCCCAGGGGGGCCCCTTTGAAAAAAGCCTTTCAAACCCTTTGGGAAAAAAACCCTCGAGAACAACGACTATTCGATGTCAGTCCCAAATTCCCCCCCTCATTGATACAAAATGTATATCATTTTTAAAATATATGTTTTATATGTTTAAAATATAAAATTATATTTATTATATAATATAATTTAAAATATATATATATATATTATATATAATAATATAATATTATAAATATATATATTAAAATTTTTATTATATTAAATATTAAAATTATATTAATATATATATATATTATATAATATATATATAATATATATTTATATATATTATTTTTATTTAAAATATATAATTTTAAAATTTTTTATTATATTATATTATTTTATATTTATATATATATATATATAAATATTTTATTATTTTTTATTTTTATAATATAATATATATATCTAATAATTTTTTATTTTATATATATAATATATTAATATATATAATACATAATTTACATTTATAATGTATTCATTTTTGTAAAAGAGGGGGACTCGCGGACGACACAAACCCCGGGGGTTTTTTCTCGGGGGCCTTTTTCCCAAGGTTGCAAGGTTTTTGGGGGCCCCCGAGGCAACACCGGGTTTCGACAACTTGGGGATTTGTAAAATTCCTCAATTTTCTCCAGCGCTGCTGGTGGTATTGATCTTTTTTGCTTTTCCGTTTGGGGTGGATTTTTTAGGAGGGCCGGACCCGCAACGAGAAGGGTCGTTTGCAGCTGGCGGGTATGTGCGGGATGTGCACAACATGGGTAACAATCAATCCCCCCCGGAGCCAATTTTTGGGGGATGACGCCAAACCCTTTTTTTGGGGCTTGCCGGAAATAGGATGGTCACGCAACTTGGTAGGAGCAACCCACAGCGCTACCCTTTTTTCGTTTTTTTCCCAACCAAAGCACCAACGGGGGCCCAGAGCAGGGGGGCCCCCCCGAGTTTTAAAGGCCCCAGGAAACACCGGGGGGAAAAACAAAAAAAGAGAAAGGGGCAAAAATAAATTTTTTGGAAAATTTTCCATGAAGTTTTGAAGGGAAATTTAAAATGTACCATTTGGGCAGGACAACCCTCCCCTCAAAACAGGTTGGAAAAAAGGGGGGTTTACAGGAAAGTGTGAATTTTTTTAACAAAAAGGGGGAAGAACAAGAGCAGAACAAGCGCGCGCCCAGGGCAGCTCGCACCAAAAGGACGGGAACTTTTCACAGAATTTTGCGAGGAGTTGAAGTTTTTCGGAAAGCCCGCCCACACCACCCGGAAAGCTGAACAACCCCCAACCGGAGCAGCCAAACAGGGGGAGGGCCTCAACGGGGCCATAAACGGGCAAATTTTTAACAGGGACCAGGGGGCCCCCAAACAGAGCGGGATGAAAGCCTCAGGCCGGCCGGGACCCCCCACAGCAGAACCCCACCCAACGGGGGGCGGCGACCACAAAGAGGGGAAAGCTAAAGGCAATTTTATCCCGCTAAACGCTAAAGGCTGGGGGGAACCTATGCTCGGGCCTAATACGTCCTGACGGCCATTGCAGACTGTACCATTCCCCCTCCCTTCTGGGGGCGTGGCACCCTCCGGGAAGGGGAGGGGATCTTTTGGGATTGTAGCACTACCATGGCATACACTGCTCGAAATCCCAGCAGGTTTTCTCCCCCACGCCCTTTGAAGGACCCGCAACCACCTACTGGCATCAGAGCCGGAGCATCTGTTACCCCTGCAATCCACATAGAATATACTGCGCTTCGGAAAATTGGGGAAACCTGTCGGATTTTTATTTGGGGGTTGTTTACACCCATCGACCTCAAAAGGCTTTTTGACTCGTTTACGGGAAATCCCCTATGGGAGATCCAAAATCGGGGGATTCTAACCACATTTTTGGGCCCAAATAAAAGCCTTTATACGTCTAAAAGTGCTGTAAAGTGGGGGGGGGTCGTCAATTTCTTCCTTTAATTCAGGGTGGGGAAAAGGCTGTGCCCTTGCACCACATTTTTAAACACCTCAGGACGGGAAAATGGGCCGGCTCAAACCAAAGTCAGTGGAACAAACTAGGAATATTAAGTCTCAGCCTTGTTTTTGCCGATAATTGCTTCCTATCTGAGTCCTGGAGTCACTGGGGGTTTTGATGCATTTAGCAATGGGGCAAAGCCCTTAGGCCTGGGGGTCTCCGGACAAAGACCAGATTCCGGACTTTGGGGGCCTGTTGGGGAACCCGTTTAGTCGCCCATGTTTTGTGGCGGGGCTTAAAATTAGAGATTTTTCCCTACTTGCAAAATCCGGGTTCCCAAACCGGGCTTTTGGGCCCTACTCGTCTCTGTGTGGACCCTGCTCATCGTTGTCTCTTTGCGAACAACCCGGGGTGGGGAGCCTGTGGGGCGACCCGAGATCTGGTTTGGGCACTCGCGAGACCTTCGCGGGAATTAAAAATGGGCCGGGGGCCTGCCTTGAGACTTGCCCGGGGGATCCCGGGGCTGGAACGAAGGGGTTTGGGGCCCTGCCCCCCCTCGGCGTTGCCCTTGATATAGATGATACGTGTGTGTATTTTTATGTAATTTTTTATATGTGTTGTGTGTGTGGGGTGTTTTGTTTTGTGTGGTGTGGTGTTGTATAGTGGTATAATATATATTTGGTGGTTGTGTGGTGGTGGGGTTTTGTTAGTATTTTATGTTATTAATGTATTTAAATTATATATTATTTATATATTTATATTATATATATATTATATATATATAATATATATATATGTATTTAATACACCCACCCCCAAAAAACCCACACCACCACCCCACACACACCCCCCCCACACCACACACCCCCTCATATTTTTAATATATATTATATATATATATTATTTTATATTATTATATATTAAAAATATTTTTTTTATATTCTTTTGCATTAATTAATAAATATATCCCTTTTGTACTATATTATATATATATAAATAAAATAAAATTTATATAATATATATATATAACTTACATAATACCCCCACTACACACACCACACACACAACACACACACACACACACAACACAATATATATATATAAATTTTATATATATATAATTTAAAAATAATTATAATTCATATATAATATATTATATATATATATTATTTTAAATATATTTTATATTTCATTATATATCTATTTTCACCCTTTCAAACACACACTCAAAAACACACGCGCACACACCCAACCCCACACACCCCAAAAACCCCACATAATTTATATATTATAATATATTTTATATTATTAATAAATTATTATTATATATATTTTTATTTTAATATTTATATATATAATTATTAAATTTTTAAAAAAATTATTAAAATATTAATATTTAAATTTTAAAAATATATAATTATATATATATATAATTATATATATTATATATATATATATTAAATATTATTTTTTATTAATTTTTTTTAGATGTTTTTTATTATAATTTATTATATATATATATATATTATTATATATTTATATATATTATTATATATTTAAATCTGAATCGATAAACTTACATTATTTAAATATATACGTATATATATATAATATATTATATATAATTTATATTTTTAAATTATTTTTAATTAAGAAGAAAAATTTTAATATATTTTATATATATATTATAATAAAATTATATATTTTTATTATTTATATAAATTGGGGTGGGTGCTTCACGTCATGGTGATGTGACGTGGGTGGTGCCTAGATAGGGGTTAATGCTTGCATCCTTCCCGCTTGCAGTTTTCCCCCCCTGCTACCCCATGCGAAAAAGGAGCGCTTCCGCAAAGTCTCCCTGCCGGTCACAGCCTCCCATCATTAAGATTCCAGGGCCTCCCGGGGCCCCCCTGGAAACGGGGACCTGCGGTCCCGGGCTAATCTGTGGGGGATCTGGGGCACAGGGGGCCCCCAAGGACGAGTTATGGCCCCACCGGCGTGGGGACACGCTCTGGCCCCGACCAAACTCCTGCCCCTACCACCCGGGGGCAATGGGGCGCTCGGGGAGGTGGCCTTGCCATCCCTCCCCCCCCCAAAATGCCCCTGGAAACGCCCAGATGAATGGATCTGGGGGGGGGGGTTTTTTCCCTCCCCCCCACAGAAAGGCGGCTGGGGGTCCCGCGGGAGGGAAAATGTCGGGGTGCGATTGGACAAGTTACTCGTCCCGCCTGCCCCCGGCAGGCCCACCCCCATAAAGTTTGGGGGGGGAAAAAGCCCTGGGGAACCCCCAAGGGGATGGGGGGTCCCACACCTCCCCCCCCCCTTATTGGGGCTGTTTTGGGGGGGGCCAGAGGTGGCGTGCCCCCAGTGACCCCCTGGCTTAACCCTCGCGTCTTTCCGGGTAGCCTTGAACATCCGTCCTTGGGGCAGGAGACGGTTCTCTGCTACCGCGGAATTGAAGCGCTGGGATTAGGTGGCTCCCCTCTCAGAGTGGAAGACCTGTAGCGCACGATCTGTGGGGGGTTACACCTCTCCTGGGGGGGCCGCAGCGATGGTCACCACTCCGGGGTGTACCATAGCCTCTCCATCGACTTCAGCCTGGGGTATCAGGTGACACCGTTGATGAGCGTACCCGGCTTGGACTAAAGCAGTTTTTTGGCTTCATGTCTCTTATTGCTGTATACCTCCTACCGATGTACATAAACCCGTGTGAAAGGGGCTTCTACGCCAAACCCATCTGTGGCAGACATTCCCCCGGCAGACATTCGCATTTTTTCTGGGCACTTCAATCCCGTTCCGGCGTGACCGAGCGGGCACGAGTTCTTGGGCCCCATGGCTCGGAGCTGATCCCCCGAGAATAGCCTCCTTCCCCGGGGACTTTCTGGGCCCCCAAAAAATGAGGATCTCTGCTCCGGTACCAGGCTCCAACTCGCATCGCTGGATTTGGTACAGCGATACGGGTCAGTGCCAGGAATCGCCACTTCTTGTCGCCGCGGGGAGGATCCCCAAACTGCGGGTTTTTTCCGATGCTGAGTTCTGTGGCACTGACCATAGTGCTTGGGGTACCCTGCGGCCCCTTAAAAAACCCCCCCGTCCCTCCGTGGCCCCTAAGGTGTTTCATTTGGGACAGACAAAGGGGAGGGGTGTGCCCGTGGTTCGCACGGCGCTCTGCCCGATTCTCAGAAACCACAACCTGAGGGTCCAGTTGCTCTTGGAGTCCTTCAAGCGCGAACCGAACAGCTCGGGACCCATTGGCCCCCCAAGGCAAGCAAAACCCATCCCCCGGGAGACTTTAGGCCACTGAAGCATTCCAAGGCTGGGCTAAAGGGAAAATAAAGTTTTGCCCGTTCCAGGGTGCTAGGCTGGGACACGCTGAAAGGGACGGAACATTCATCAATTTTGCTGGGGGTCAAAGGGCCATTTTTTGGTAATGCCCTTCGCCCTGCCTCCCAAACCCTAAAAAAACTGAACCCTAAGCCCTCCTCACGGGACTGCATCCGACAGCGGTGGACGGACTCTCGATCATGTTGGGGGGCGTGAACTTGGTGAGTTTTGAACAGTTTCCAGGGGGTCCTCCAAAAAGTTGCTTGGATCAAGCGATTCTCGTGCCTTGCCCGGGCCCCCCATACGGACCCTACCCCCAACGAGGTTAGGGCTGCGATTTCCAGCTAAAGTGGGAAGCTCAGGCAAAATTATACCCCGCTGAAAGCTAAGGCTGGGGGGGAACCATGGCTTCGGGGCCCCATACATTTCCTGACTGCCATTTGGGAGTCTGTACCATTCCCCCTGCCTCTGAGGGGCGTGGTATCCCTCTCTGAAGGGGAAAGGGGACAGGGACTGAGCCACCTGCTTACACTGCTCGCATACCCGGCAAAATTTCTCCCCATTTTCTGAAAAGGGTCCGCAACCACCCTGGACCCGAACCGGGGCATCCCGGATTACTCCTGGCAAGTCCACTAGACCGTAACTACGCTTCGAATAAATTTGGGGAACCCCTCGTGATTTGGTCGTGGGCTGCTTGCAGCCTACACGCCTCAAAAGGTTTTACTCGGTGCATCGGGATCGTATGGAGATCCTGGGCTCGGGGGAAATTTCCACACGATTATTGGCCCGAAGCAAACCCTTATCTGTTTCTGAAAGTGCTGTAAAGGGGGTGGGGTTGTCGAAATTCTTCCCCGTTAATTTTAGGGTAGGGAAGGCTGTGTCCTTGCACCCCACACTTTTCAACACTTGTAAAAGGGTGGATATGGGCAAGCTACTAGCCAAGTCATCGGGCAAAACTAGGCATATTAAGGGCTCGGCCTTGACTTTTCCGACGGTTGCCCTCCTTCTGAGTCCTTGGAGTCCTTTGGCGGCTCTTTTGCATTTACAATGAGGGGAACCCCTAGGGTGAGGTCTCCGGGGCCAAGACCCAAAATTCAGGGCTTTTGGGGGGCCCGTTGGAACCCGTTCGTCATCATGCTTGCGGTTGGGGCTTGAAGTCAAGAAGTTTTCATCCTTGGAGCGTGTCCTACTCGGGGTTTTCAACCGGGAATCGTAAAAGATTGGTCGGCAAAAGAGCATGCTCGATCACAAAGCGTTTGGGGAAAGTCGGGACCCTTGGCAAAGGGCCAAACGCGTGTCTTTAAGCCCTTTATACTTCCGTTTTTCCATGAACGAACAGGGCCTATCCTGCCCTTTGGGGTCTCGCCTTGATCCCTTTTTTAACAAATCCCTTCGCCGGTCATGGGGGCAGTTGGGAGGGCCCGTGTCCAACCGGGGGTTACACCCGGAGACCGCAGGGGCCTGTTCTTTTCATAATCCGGATCGCCAACTCAGGGTATATGGCCCCCTAGCTCGCCTCCCATGGCACCCTGCCCCCAGGGGGTTTCTCTGCGAGCAACCCCCGGGTGAGGGGACCTGTGGGCTCCTAGGTCGGCTTGGCAGCTCGACGAACCTGTCGTGGGAACTGAGTGGGCCGTGTGCCCGCCTGGGACTCGCCTCGGGGATCCTCGTGGCGGGAAGCGAAGGGGTTTTCGGGCCTGCGCCCCCTCGCGTTAGCCCCCCTTATGATGTGGATTTATATATATATATAATATAATTTTTATATATATATATATATATATATATATATTTATATAATAAATATACAAAATATATAAAATTTTAATATTAAATTTTATATATTATATATATATTATATATTTTATATATATTATTATATATATATATATAATTATATATATAAATATTAAAAAATAATATTACCATACACATATTTGTGTGTGTGTGTGTGTGTCTACCCACACACAACACAACACACCAAAACACCAACCCCACACACACCCACCCACCCACACACACCCACACATAAATATATAGATCCATATATATATATAATATATATATAATATATATTTAGATATATATATAGGGGTGTGTGTGTGGTGTGTGTTCGTTGTTCTCTCTCTCTCTCCTCTTCTCTCTCTCTCCTCCACCCTGGGTGGGGGGAAAACCTGGGGCGTCCCAGGAGATCATGGCTTGGGGAGCTCGACGAACCTGTCTGAGGAACTAGAGAGGGCCCGGGGCCTGCCTGGAACCGCCTCGAGGGATCCTCGTGGGGTGGAACGAAAGGGGGGATGCGGCATGCGCCCCCGTCGGGTTAGCCCCCTTTATATGAGATATATATATATTATATATATATATTATATTATATAATATTATATATATTATAAATTTTCATATATATATATCTACAATAATAATATATATAATATATAATATATAATATATATATATTATATATTTTTATATATTATTAAAATATGTATATTTATATATATTTATATTTAATTATAATTTATATTATATTATATATATAACACACATTAAAGTGTGGTTTTTGGTGTGTGTGTGCATACACCCCACACACAGAGACACACACAAACACACACACACCACACCCACAACACACACCCCAATATATATATATATTATATTAATATATAATATATTAATATTATTAATATTTTATATTTATATATATATATGTGTGTGGTGTGTGTGCGTGTGTGTCGTGTTTTCCCTCCTCTCTCTCTCTCTCTTCTCCTCTCTCTCTCTATATATAATATATTTATATATTATATAATATATATTAATAATTATAATTATAACAATTATATATATAATAATAATTTTATATATAAAATATAAACTAAAAAATATATAAAATTTTATAATTTTTTTATTTATTCTATGTTTTATATTAAAGAGAAACGACAGAGAAATAATAGTAGATAAAAAATTAAAATATTATGTATTTTTCTATTATAAAATGTATATATATTATATATAAAAATTATATATAATATTTAAAAATAAAATATAATTTATATATATATACACCATTAATTTCATACCACACAAACCCCACACACACCACACACAAACACCAAAACACACAAAAACACCACCCACCACAATATATATATATAAAATATTAATAATAATATATTGTGTGTTGGGTGTGTTATATAATTTCTATTCCAACAAGCACACAAAAAACCACACTGTCTCGTCGACGCCCAACCTGATTCTTGGGCCCCCCCCCGGGCCCCCCCACCCAGGTTTTCTCGCAAAGAACAACCTGAGACAGGGTCGTCACACGGCGAGCAGTGCCCATATAGCCTGAGTTGGCAATCCCGATTATGCGTAAGGGCTTCCGGGCTCACGGTGTAAACCCCTGGGTTTGGGCATGGCCCGCTAAATGTACCCAATATCCGGCGAAAGGGGTTTGTTCAAAAGGGACAGACAGACTCCCAAGTACTGGTAGCGTCCATAAACAAAAAATGGGGTATAAGCCTTGAAGACACGCACTTGGTCCTTCTACTAATACCGCATCTCCAATCGTTCTTTTGACGAGTTCATGGCTCCTATTGCCCCAAACCAAAACCATCATTGACTTCTTGGTCTGACAGCCCAGATATGGATCCTACCAAAGGGATGAAAAATCTCTGTATTTCAAAGTCCTCGCCGCAAGCATGGATCCCCCCCTAAAC
>NW_023661314.1:0-17773 GCF_015228065.2 Penaeus monodon
ATTTTTTCCTTCCCCTTTTTTTCCCCAACCTTTTTAGGATTTTTCTTAAAATATGTTTCCCCTTTTAATTTTTGCCCCCCATTTTTTGTTTTTTTGGGGTTTCTTTTTTTTGTCTTCCAGATGCAGTTTAACTTGTAGCCTGGGGGCTACGAACAACGCGCCCTTATAACCACGCGAGGGGCGATGGGGTAAAATTATTTTCTGTATTTAATCATGGTGTAGGGGTTTTGTCAGGAAAAAAAAAAGTTGAGGGAACCCCCCACGCTCCTTCTTGCAGTCCCCAAACTAGGGGGAAAAACTATCTCTCCCCGTTTGGGGAAACATTTTCATGAATAGGCAGACATATGTTGGTAAAAAACCGTAATCAGTAAACCGAAAGTTTTTTCACCAGCTCCACGCCCTGCTGCGGGACAGCTTCACCGCAACCCTGGACTAATGGGGTGCATTTTTGTTAAAGGGAAACCCCCATATAATTTTTATATATATATATTAATATATTATAATATATATATATTAATTATAAAAAATTACACAAAAAGTATTAACTAGTGTGTGTGCTTTAATTATATATATATATATATTATATATATATATATATAAAGGGGCGCGGTGGCCGAGTGGTTGGGGCACAGACTCAAGACGGCACGACGGAAATCTGATTTCGAGGGTTCGAGTCACCGGCCGGCTTTGTCCCTTGGGCAAGGAATTTCACCGATTGCCTACTACCCACTGGGTGGCCAAGCCAGCCCAAGTCAATGCTGGCCCCAAGCCCGGATAAAAGAGAGAATGTTTACCAAAAAGGTAACACCGCCTCTCCGGGAAAAAGGAAAACGGGGGACCCTACCACGTACTACTCCAAGGCATCACAACATGAAAACACAATTAAGTATCATGCGTGACCACGGCGTTAAAAAAAAAAAAATAATAATAATATTATACATATTAATATTATTAAATAATAATAAAATTATATTATAATAACAAACTATATATAATAAATTTATAAAAATTATATACAATAATATAGATAACACAACAACACACCACACACACACACACATTATTATTATATACATTATATTTAAATATTTTATTATATATATATATATATATATATAGAGTGTGTGTGTGTGTGTGTGTGTGTGTGTGTGTGTGTGTGGGGTGTGAATTCACCGACTTTTCGCTTTTTATCAAAACTAAAATTCAGGATAAATTATATGAAGGGGGCAGGGAAAAAAATCATTTCAAAATATTTAAAAGTAAAGCCTAAAAATGAACAAATTCTTGCTCACCCTTTTCTTTTCAGGCTTGGCAAGACGAATGTTTACCGTTGAGGGGAAGTAACGGGCGGGTTCGCCTGCGGGTCTTTCACCCGGGGAATCATAAAAAGGCCAATTTGAAGCCGCTGAAGTTGCCGAAAGTGCAAAGTTTGATCTGTTGGCGGCCGCTCCACGAAAGAAAAATCTTTTAGCGCTCTCCCCCGCCCCCGCAACAGGGGCTGGAATCCCTTCCCAGCTGACCCAGCCCGGAGGCTCCCCCTTTTCCCCCGCTGACCCCCCCCCCGCTCTCCGGGGGGTGGGGGGTTCCTGATGCTGACCCAGCGGGGGTCGCGTCCCCCCAGGCCTAAAATACGGGAAGTTTGGACTGAGCGACGTCCCCCTATCAATAACCAAGAATGGCTCATCCAACGGATGGAGGGAAGAGGAGCGCGGAAAAGGGGGAGAGGCTGTCCGGAACAAATCTCGGCCGCGGGGGAGGGACTGAAACGGGGAAACACTTCGCGCTCGTTTTGGCGGCGTCTACCCCCCTACGATGGTCTTCACTTAAAAGATGGATACAGAGGGAAAGGGGTTTGAATATATCCCCATGGAGTTTTTAACAAAAAAATGTTTAATTCTAAATGTGCAATTTCTCGAAGCTAAAGAGAAAACAACAACTCGGTTCCACAGAGACGCGTTGTTGCTGCGAGGAATTTAATTTCTAACAAATACTTTGGTTTTCGTCGTTTTTATTTGTTTCTTGCGTTTCTGAACAGAAGTTTGGAATAACATACACGTGCGCATATACAAATTTGTGTGGAGTGTGCTGTATATATAACTATTTTTTTTCTGTACATGCGCGCGCGCGCGTGTATTGTTTGGTGTTTTTATTGTGTGGTGTGGTTTTTATGAATGTGTGCGTTTGTATGATTTGTTTGGTGTGTGTTGATGATGGTGTGTGTTTTGTGTGTGTGTGTGTGTGTGTGTGTGTGGTGGGTGTTGTGTGTGGTGGGTTTTGTGTGTTTGAGTGGTGTGTGTCTGGTTTGTAGAAGTGTGGTTTTTAGATGAATGTATGTTGGTGGGCGGTTATATATGTTTTATAGTTGATGAATGCGGTTGTGTGTTGTGTGTGTGTGGTATGGTTTTGTGTGTGTGTTGTGTGTGTGTGTGTGTGTGTGTGTTGTGGTGTTGTGGGTTTTTATGTGTTGGTGTTGTTTGGTTGTTGAATGTGTGTGTTTTTTTTGATGAAGTATGTGTGTGGTGTGGGGGTGGGTTGTGTGTGTGGTGTGTGTTGTGGGTGTGGTGTGTGTGTGTTGTGTGGGTGTGTGTGTGGTTGGGTGCGTGCGGGTGTATTGTAAGTTATATATTACACTTTAACCCTCGAGCAATCCATTGCCTTTCGCCAGCCTTTGTAGGAAAGGTATAGATAATGAGGGGAAGCTAGGAAATCTTAAACGAAACCCTTTTTTACAACCGGATAGAATACATAGTAGAGCTAGAGCTCGAAAAAAGAAGTATTTTCAGGTTTTTCCAGAAGTTACGAGTTAAAACTCCAAATTGAAATTCCCAAATTTTCCGACAATAAGTATCGCCGATTTTTTTTTTTTTTTTTTTTTTGTAAACCTGGCACTGCATCACATCATTTATGAATATGAAAAGCACTCCACATACACGCAGGCGCGGGTTCAGGAAATCCAACAGTATGGATTGTGCAAACAAGCAATTTTCGGGATAATTTGATAAAAGAGCGACCCAAAAGGGAATATTAGAGATGCGCAACAGCATGATGTGTAGAACTTACCGCAGGAAAAATTTTTTGGTAATTCGATGTTCATAGCTTTTCACGGGGTGATATTGGAAGGTTTTCCTTTCCCTGTAATAAGTTTTCTTTGCTGTCAGTACCATTCGGGTAGGGGGGAGAGATACAAAAAACACGCCCCCACACACAACACACCACAGGCGCGGCACACACACACACAAACACACACACACACCACAACACACACACACACACACACCCCCACCACACACACACACAACACCACACACACACACACACATACTAATGCTATTTGGAAGCTACGTGGTCCTTTTAAGACTACTGTTTTAGAGGGAGAACCCCGAAAAAGAATGATCCCGCAGTGACTTGGGTCAGCAAGGCGTACGTGTGTAAACAGGCTCTTTCTTGAGTCCCCTGGAATTGTAATCATGAAACTATAGTCAGTAACAATCATAGCTTTATAAAAACTAATAAACTGTGATTTTGTTATTATAAAAATTATCTAATGCGCCAAAGATTTTAGGATGTAATTTTTATTTAAAAAACCCGTGCCCTTTGGAAAAAGAACCGCACAAACATTAAAAACAGGACTTTTGAAATGAAGGACAATAGTGAAAGACCAAAAAAAAAGCACGCGCATAGCCCTTCAGGGGGGGACGTTTTATAGTACAATTATTTTCAGTGTTATTTTTTAGAATGGTTAAATTTTTTGACATATATACAAAGTATTTGCACACAGCGTTTAAAAAAGAAAAGATGCATACGAAACGAGGTTTCAAGGAAGACAAATACACAAGGGTTTTACTTCAAAACAAGTACTGTTTCACGGCATTTGGGAAAGCAACTTCACGTTTACAAACCGAAGACTGACGTTCGACTAAATTACATTTGGCTAGTTTTCCCACGAAGGCGAAGCAGCAATGAAAGATTTAGAAAAAATCAGCGACAAGGAGTCACGGCCTCAAAAAAAACTAGACAAAAGGACCAAAAAACGAAAATAAAAGATTTATCGGGAATAACAACAGGGAATTACAGAATCTGCTCTATGGAAGGGAAAAGGCTACTCATGCTAAATGCAGGACGCTAGACACCCCTGCCCCAAGAAAACAAAAAAAAATTATAATGTACAATGATCCCGAACAAATCGTGTAATATTTTGTAAATAATATGTATCACCGGCCCGGGCGTTGTTCCCTTGGCAAGGAACTTCACCCGATTTTCCTACCTAGCCGCTGGGTGGGAAGCCGCCCAAATCAGTGCCGGGAAATAGAGATGGTGGGCTCGATAAAAAACCCCCGGGCGGAAGGCAAAAGGCAAACCACCGTCTAAATTGCCAAGAAAATCGTTTTCAAAATCCATGATCGCAACGTCCTGGTGGGACAGGGACTTAGAAAAAAAAAAAAAAAAAAAAAAAAAAAAAAAAAAAAAAAAAAAAAAAAAAAATATTATATTTAATATAAATTTATATAAATATATTTATATATATATATATATTATATTATAAATTTTTTATGTTATATTTTATAATATGCATATATGGGGATATAAAACACCCACGCGGAAATGTGTGTATAGTTTTATTATTAATAATATATATTATATTTTAATATAAATATTATATATATATATTATAATTTATTTATTATTTATTTATTTTATTTATTTATTTATATATATATACAATTCGCGTATATATATGTTGTGTGTTTTATTGATTTATGTATTTATATATAAATTATATATATATATATATTTTTAATATATTATAATAGAGAGAGAGAGAGAGAGAGGAGAGAGAAAGAGAGAGAGGGAGCGCGTGTGTGTAGGGTTTTGTTTTGTGTGTGTGTGTGTGTGTGTGTGTGTGTGTGTGTGTGTGTGTGTGTGTGGGTGTGTGTGTGGTGTGTGGTGTTGTGTGGTGCGTGCGTGCGTGCGTGTGTTGTGCGTGCGTGCGGTGTGGTTGGTGTGTGTTGTGGTGTTTGTTTTGTGTGTGTGTGTGGTGTGAGTGCGTGGCGTTGGGGGCGGGGTGTTGTGTTGTTTGTTGTTGTGTGTGGTGTTGGTGGGGTGTGTTTGTGTGGCAATAATATTACACATATAATTATTATATATATAATATATTATATTATATATATTATATATATATATATATAATACAAATACAATTAACATATAATATTCGGATTATATATTATATATAAAATATATATTTTATATAATATATATATTTTAAAATTATATGTATATAATATATATATATATATATATATTAATTTTAAATATAATTATTAAATATATGACACACACAGAATATAGTAAGACCAAACAAAAAATGAGGGAATGGGCTCATCATCTCGCCTCACACACTTACTTTCAGAGAATAATCAAAGACAATTATATCTTGTCTTCTTGCGGTAGAGAGAATCCTGATGAAATAACAAAACCCCAAAAAACAAGACGACCTTCCCTTCAGGTGCAGTGTCTCCCCGACACCGGGGAGCCCAAGAGCGCTGGGGGCCCCTGTCCCAGTGGGACCCCGCCTCTCCGCGGCAGGAAGTACTCGACCGCGGATCGATTTCTTATCCCGCTTTTGGCCCCCGCGAAGGAACGCAGAGAGGCAGGGAAAGGGAAAAGGAGGGGGAGGACACAAGAGGGGACGGTGAGAGAACGAGAGGGCATCTCGCTCTGGGAATCGGTTTATAACATACACACGCATCATATAATAATTATATAATATAATAATATAATTATATAATAATTTTATATCATATATATTATTACAATTATATATACAATGTTAAAATTTTATACAATAATATACAATATATAATTTTTATATAATATATATATATAGATAGAAGATAGATAGATGATAGATAGATAGATAGATAGATAAAAATATATTGGTCTTTACTCCCATACCCAAAAAAAAGGGGACGCATTCCAATGAACGTAAAACAGGGACAATTGCCTTTTTAAGTCCCACAGCAAATTTTTTGAAAATTATTGCAGAAAAATGAAATTAAAATTAAGAGAAAAAATTGCAGACGAAAAAAAAAGCAGGTTTTTGCCGTGGAAAAAGGGACCAGAAACCAGATTCTAAATCGAAATTGACATAGAGAAAACAGAGAACATCAGAAAGACCTATACCTGTGTTATCGATTACTCAAAAAGCTTTTGATACTTTTGACATGATACCCTTGGAATAACATAGATGATATAAAATTTTCCAAAACACATCCCAACTAAAAAAGCCGTTGGCCCCAACAACAAGCAGCTGCAAAAACCCACTTAGGGGTTAACAGAAGGTTCAAAGTCAGCAAGGAGTACGAAAAGGTGATTCTTTTCCCCGCACCTTTTTAACATTTTTTGAAGAATTATAAGAGGTGTCTAGAGTTTTTGGGAAGGAACGAGATTTTGGAGGATACAAAATAAAAAATCTAAGATACCCGATGATATAGTTTTAATTCCCAGCAGTATCATAGAACTACAACAACTACAGTAAAGTTAGAGAAGAAAGCAAAAAGAAAAAAGCAGAAGATTCGGGAAACCGGCAATGAACCATGAGAAATTTTAAAATAAAGGGAATGATTGTGGAAAATGTGAAAGAGTTCACTTTCTTGGAGCTTTTTAACTAAAAATATGATGTTTCCCCGGAGAAAAAAAAGAAGAATTCCCATTGCCAAAAAAGCCACATTTGCTCCAGTAACATTGGAAAGACGAAGCTTTCCCTTAAGGACAAAGCTGAGTTTTTGAACCTTTATTTTTTCCCAATTGCGATAGGGTTCTGAGTGTTGGGTGCTAAGAAGATGGGACAAGAAAAAGGTCAATATTTTTTAACTGTGGGTTTTACGACGAGTAACGTATTAACTGGACAGAAAAAAAAACGAAGATGAAGTGCTAGAAAAATAGATTGTAAAGATGGCTTTTTGGACATTTGAAAAAAAAGGGGAAACAAAAGTTTTTTGGTCATGTGGAGAAGAAAAGTATTGAGAAAAACTTGCGACAGGGTGGTGATGGAAAAACAGAGGAAGAGGAAAACCCGGGAAGAAAAGATTGAGCGACAACTCAAAGATATTTGCGGGTGACGATGGTACAAGTGGAAAGAAACGCAAGATCGAGGGGGGCAAGGAGGGGAGAGGTCCACGGTGCCAAACATAAAGCTTTTACCGTTTTTGATAATAATATATAATATAAATATTTATATATAATATATATATATATATATATATATAAATTTTTTATATATATAGGGGGAATTTTTGAGCGGGGACTCAAGACTGTCACGACGGCAATCTGGTTCGAGGGTTCGAGCCCGGCCGGCGGTGTTTTTTCCCTTGGGGAAGGAACTTCACCCGATTTCCTGCCTAGCATGGGTGGCCCAAACCAGCCAAGTCAGTGGTGGCCCAAGCCCAGATAAAATAGAGAGAATATTAACTAAAAGGGATCACCGGCACTCTCCGTGGAAAGGAATTGGGGACCCACCACGTACTCACTCCAAGAGCATCACAACATGAAAAATACAATTTAAAATCATGCTGTGACCACGGGGCTCAGACATGAACCTACCGTTTAAAAAAAGAATGGAGAGAGAGAGGAGAGAGGCGAGATCCCTTCAACATATATACCGTATAGATGTAAGATATATACATAATAATACATATATATATATATATATATATATATATATAAAATATTATAATATATATATATAATATATATGATGAAGAAAAAGAAATCCAGTGATGTCCATTTAGCCAGCGAGAGAGTAAAAACCCATTTCACAATAATTATGGGATTTTAAGCCAAAATAGGTTAAAAAAAAAAAAAACAGAAGGAGAAACAGTAGTGGGAATTAGGGAATAGGTATAGGAATGAAAGGGGACAAATGCTATTTAAATTTGCGGGGGCCGATCACAAAAAATATGAATACATTCTTCGAAAAAAGACTAGAGGGAAGGGACAGGGAAGTCGCCATTGACATTAAAAAAACGAAATTGACTTCATAATTTCAAATATGCGCAATCTAGTAAAAAATGTTATTAATAAAGTAAATTTGGCAGCGCCCAAAAATGGTCAGGGGCCCAAAATTAAATTACATTCAGAAGGGAAAGACAAACTCTACGAAAACCACACCAAAATTTATTTAACTTGAAGCCCAGAGCGACGGAATAAAACCCTTAATCCCCAAAAAAAACAGATATTACCTCTCAGCGACGAAGATCTCAACATTTACCCAAAACAACAACCCGTAGTGACATAATAAAAGAAGCTGACTTGAAAGTAGGGGTAAGAACCCAAGCAAAGTCCCGCAAGTTCTCGGAGAAACTAAAATTTCTTATCCAAAAAGTGGGTCATGAAGTATCGAAACAGGGACAAAGTTTAATTCCCCCCAACGACAGTTTTTTAAAAAAGCTTGCGCCGAGCCTTGAGAAGTCAAACGCAGTGACGTAGGGGAAGCACCGCCCGGCAAAAAAGTCAGCGCGCCGAACCGCGGTTTATTAGGAAGGGATCAATCAGGCAAGGGTGGACGCCCAAAAGACCTCTCAAAAATAAATTTGGAGAGGTTTGATCCTGCAGTGAAATATATGGGTTTTGAAGAAACATTAAAATTATATAAAATTATATTTAATATAATATAATTAAAATATATATATTATATATAATATATATATATATAAAAATTTTATATATGTATATAAAAATATATATATATATATATATAATATATTATATAATATATATATAAATATGTAATGTAAAATATATATATATATATAATATATATATATATATAATTATATATATATATATATTATGTGGTGTGGTGTGTGTGTGTTGTGTGGTTATACTGTATTGTGTGTATATATAAATATTTTATATATATAAATATAAAATATATATATAATATATATGGTGTGTGGTGTGTGTGTGTGTGTGGTTGTGTGTGCGCGCGTTGTTGTGTGGTATATGTGTGTGTTGTGGTGTGTGTTTTTGGGGTGTTGTGTTGTGTGGTGTGTGTGTGTATGTATATTAATTATATATATATATTATATATAATATATAATATACATAATTTGTTGTGTGTCTGTATATATATATATATATATATATATATATATATAATATATATTTTAATATTATATATATGTATATATTTATATGTTATATGTTATATATGTATGTATATGTAACATATGTGTGGGTTGTGGTGTAGTGTCGTGTGTGTGTGTTCGTGTGTATGTGTATTTTGTGTTGTGTGTGTGTGTGTGGGTGTGTGTGTGGTGGGTGGTGTGTGTGTGTATGTTTTTGTGTGTGTGTTTTTGGTGTGTTTGTGGGGTGGGGTTTTTGTGTGTGGTGTGTGTGTGTTTTTGTATTTTGGGGTTTTGGTGTGTTGTAGTGGTGGAGTGGGGGGGGATGGCAACTCCCAACAACGCCGTTGCGTTTTTTCCCCATTACCGCTGACGGCTGCCAGGCGCTCTCAAATGGGGCCCCTGAGTCGGCCCCAAAGAATGCCTTTTTTGGCCCCTTAAATTAAAGAACTACATACAAGGGAAACCCCAAAAGAAACAACCAAATATAATTTTTCTTTTTTTTTTATAAAATACGGCCTTTCCTTTTCCGTCCCAAACTACGATATGCTGTGGGGGAAAATTTGAGGTTTATGATACTCAATTCCTCCGGCGTTACACAGCAAATTTCCCAAAATAGAATACGCTTTAGCAGAGAGGGAAGGATGGGAGTGGGGCGAAGCGTAATTAGGAAAGGGTGTTTGTGGGTTGTGCGAATGCCAATAATCATTCTTTTATTGCAGCAGGACATAAAGATGTGAAAAAGTTCCCAAAAATAAAATTTTGCAATTTGCCCGGGGAATTTAATCATTCCGAATTGGGCGAGAGGAAGTTGAAGGAACTTTGTAGATTGACGGATCGACTTTTCTTAGGCCCCCTGCTCTCTGTGTTGCTGTATTTTGTTATAAAAATTGTTTATTTGTTATATCATTATTTTTATTATTTCAAGACCTATTATCCTTATCCTTATTTTTATTTTATATTAATTTTTATTATTTTTTATCATCATCATCACATCATCATCATCATCATCATCATCATCATTTCCCTCCCTCATCATCATATTTATCCCCATCATCATCATCATCATCGTTCGTCATCGTCATCGTCTCGTCATCGTCATCGTCATCGTGTCATCGTCATCGTCATCATCATCACATCATCATCATCATATCATCATCATCATCATATCATCATACATCATCATATCATCTCCATCTATCATCTCATCATTATTGCCGGTCGGTCGGAGGAGAGTCTTTTATCTTGGTGACAGACCCTTTGGATTTTAGCTGGCTGACTGGCGCTTCTCGTGGGTTGGCGGGTTGCCTCGTTTTTTCAAGTAAGTGTATGGTGTGTTATTTGTGAACTGGTTATGTTCGAAAAACTTTGCGCGTAAAAAGATATTATTGATTCCCTTTTTAGTTGCCTTTTAGTCACCCCGTGATGTTATTTTATTCTTTTTTTTGGATACGGGTCACTTTTAGTGCACCGAGAGTATCCTCAAAAAACGCCAAACCCACATGGACATCAAGTAGTTGGGTAACACGTACCAAACCAAAACTCTAACTCTAGGGTTTGATTTATCCATACAATCAAGGTAATATAATTATCATTTGATTTTCATCATTTTTACTATTTTCCTCACCATTTCACTTAGATTATCGTTGTTGTTATAATATTATTATAATCATCATTCATATATATCCTTATTATTTTATCATGTTAAAACAAAGCAGTACTGGCGGTGTTTCCATAAAAAGGGAAGGCTAAAATGAAGCAACCAGCGCTCGCACAGGAAATGTTTTTCAGGTATTTTCCCTCGCGTTTGACGCTCACAGTGGAAATCGCAATCAGGTCTTATTAGCTGGAAATGGAGCTGGAATTGGAAATCGTGCATCTCACTGCCCAGGTTAGAGGTTAATTCCAGGCTGGATATGCAGAGGTCTTTTTGCAAGCATGGAACTATACACACACCACACAAACACACAGACACAACACACACCCACACACAAACACACACACACACACACACACACACACACACACACACCACACAAACACACCACACCACACACACCACAGGAACACCACACACACCACACACGACACGAACGACGACTCGGACCGCCGACAACATGTGTTAATGAAATTTTCTTAGATGAAAGGGGAAACAGCCACAATAGAAAAATGAAACTTTGTAGTTTCATTTTCTATTGGGATGTTCCCTTTTCTTCGTTGTGTACACGTTAACTGTGTTGGTGTTTGTGTTTATTCTCTTAGATATTTGTCAATGTGACATTTTTTTCCCAGTTTTTGTCGTCACTTGTTGGTAGCCATGAATCTAGCACATTGATCCCGTCTTGCTTCCACTCCCGGACACTCGAAATTCAGTCGACTTCCCAAAACAGAATTCTCTACACGAACTTCTTTCGAGGAATTCAGTTCCAGTATAGGCCAGGAGAATTGAAAAAGGGCTCTATCAAATAAGACAACTAGAGAACTTACAAGGGAGTTAGAAACATTTCACGAAAAATTTAAAAACCTACATGGACACTATCAAAACTGAAGATGGATAGTTTTATGTGGTGGAAAAAGAAGTCAAAGATAGATGGAATCAATATTGTTCCAACTATATACAAAAAGTAAAGATCTAACAAAAAACAAACATTAATTAGGATCAATGACAGCGAAGATGAACAACGGCCACGGAGAACACGAAGTTATAAAAAGCCATAAAAAGAATTAAGGAATAACAAGAGCTCGGGAAAGCAGATGAATAACAACAGAACTAATCAGAATGTGGCCGAAAGTTGTTGACTACTTCTTCTACAAAAACTTTGTACGAAAATTGGAATGAAAGGACTGAAAGAGGACTGGTAGAATCAGTCTTTACCCCATACCTAAAAAAGGTGACGCATTCAATGCAACCAATAACAGGGGACAACTGCATAATAAGTCATAGCAGCAAAAATTTTGTTGAAAATTATGCTAAAGAATGAAGTTAAAGTTCAAGAGAAGAAATTGCAGACGAACAAGTAAGTTTTTAGTCTTTTCGCCCTGGAAAAGGTTACAGAAACCAGATTCTAAATCTAAAATTGATCATAGAGAGGGATAGATGAAACATCAGAGAGACTGTAACCTGTGTGCGTTTCATCGATATGCTCGAGGGCATTTGATGCTGTTGATCGCGATGTCCTTTGGAATAACGGAACGATGTGAAAATTCCAACGCATCATCCAATAGTAAAAGCATGTATATGAACCAACAAAATTCGAATGGGTAAGCCCACTTGTGGTTGGCAGAGTGGTTCGAGGTCAACAAGGAGTGCGACAGGGTTGAATTCTGTCTCCGCACCTTTTTTATATGTAATCTGAAGTAATTATGAGAGAGTTGTTCTAGAGAATTTGAAGGAACTGATAGATGTTGGAGGATACAAACTATCCAAATCTAAGATACGCCGAGATTTAGGTTTGAATTGCAAGCAGTATCAATTGAAACTACAAACTACTAGATAAAGTTAGAGAAGGAAAGCGAAAAGGCGGGTTATTTCTTAAATGCCAAGAAAACTAAGATCATGAAGATTCGAAGGTAACCGCAATGAACGAGATGAAATATTAAAATCAATGGAGTGGTTGTGGAAATGTGAAGAGTTTACTTATCTCGGAGGTTTTTACTAATACATATGATGATTCACCGGGAATAAAAGAAGAATTGCTATTACAAAAAACGCCGCAGTGGCTCTCAATAATCATCTGGAAAGATCGGAGCATTCCTTTAAGGGACAAAGCTGAGGTTATTGAACTCATTAGGTTTCCCAAGAGTCATATGGTTTGAGGTTGGGTGCTCGAAGAAGATAGACAAGAAAAAGTCAATAGTTTGAAATGTGGTTTACAGACGAGTACTACGTATTAACTGGACAGAAAAGAAAATGAATGGATGAAGTGCTGGGGCAAAATAAATTGTAAAGACGGCTTTGGACATTCTTGAACAAAAGGAAAAACTAAAGTTTACTTGGTCATGTGATGAGAAGTAAAAGTATTAGAAAAGATTGAGTATTGAGAAAAGGTGATAGGAAACAGAGGAAGAGGCAAACGAGAAGGACAAGGGACTGAGCAAAACATCAAGATATTTGCGGCTGACGATGTTACAAGTGGAAAGAAAAGCGCAAGATCGAGTTGAGTGGCGAAAGGTATGGGGAGGTCCACGGCGGCTCAAACAGAGCATACCGTTATGATGATGATAGCCAGAGGGCGAAAGTACGTCATCTATTTCTCTCTCTATCTCTCTTTCTGTGTGTGTGTGTGTGCAGACGCTGGAAATGCAACTGGTCTGTTTGCGTGTATTTTTTATGATGAAGAGCTGGTTGAAGGAGGTTGGTATGGCGGCTTGTGCAGAAGTCATAAAAATTAAGGAAAAATTCGTTTTGGGGGGCCTTTTTTTTAAAGGGGGGGTTGTTTTTCCCCCCTTTTAAATTATTTAAAAAAATTCAAAATTTTAAAAAACTTTAAAAAAAATTAAATAAATTTGAATTTTATTTTTATTAAAATTATTTTTAAATTAAAATAGGAAAAAAAAAGGGTTTTTTTTAAAAAAAGAAACAAATTTTTTTAAAACTTTTTAATTTTTAAATTTTTTTAAGGGGTTTAAATTTTTTTATTTAATTATTTTTAAAAATAAAAAAATTTTTAAAAAAAATTTTAAACCCAAAAAACCCCCCCCAAAAATTTAAAAAAATTAATTTTAAAAAATTTTATTTATTTTTTTTTATTTTTATTTTTTTTTTTAAAAAAAGGTTTTTGAAATGGGTTTGGGAAAAAACAAAAAAAAAAAACCCCCCCCCTGTAATTTAAAAAAAACCCCAAAAACCCCCCAAAAAAAAAAAACCCCCAAAAAAAATTTTAAAAAAAAAAAAAAATTTAAAAAATTTAAAAAAAATTTTTAAAAAAAATTTTTTTTAAAAAGAAACCCTAAAGGGGGAAAAAGGGGGGGGGTTTTTTTTAAACCCCAAAAAAATTAACAAAATTTTTTTTTTATCCCCTTTTTTTTTTTTGGTTTTTTGGGGGGTTTAACGGGGCGGGGAATTTTTGTTGGGGGGGTTTTTGGGGGGGCTGCGGGGGGAGGGGGGGTGGTTTAAGGAAAGGGAAAACCTTCCCTTTGGGGGGCCCCGGCCCGTGTCGAAACCCTGCCACGTGTGCGCGGGTGCGATTCCAAACCAGTTTATTTCCCCCCCAAAAGTAACCTCCGGCACATTTTGAAACTTCTGCGCCGGGGGGCCAAACCCGCCGCCCCCGGGATGAAGGCCGCCCTTTACCACTTCAAACCCGGGAGGCTGTCCCGTTTGCTTGTTTGCTTGCTTGGATTTGCGAATTCGGGCTTCGCCCGGCCTTTCATTATGGCCGGCCTTTTGGCAGTTTTTTATGCTGTCTATTTGTTGGTCGACACTCGTGCTTCCCGTGGGTGGGATTGCCACGGGCGCCCCTGTACCCGTGTGAAAAGCATCTGGGCAAAATCCTTTACCAGCACGACGGCTGTGTTCGGGGGGGTTTTGCCCTGGAAATTTTGGGTGACGAAATTCTCCAAGATGTAATGTGGGTTCCCCCAATGCATGCAACACCCTCTTCGTTTTTGGGTTTGTATAATTGCCATGCACAGTGGAAAACCTAGGCGCATTCTGGGCGAATGCTTCGGTCCCTCTTTTTTTATTTCGGGAAGTGCCAGGGGTTCATAGCCTGTGGCATTGAGTACCAGCTGGCCGAGGGGGTTTCTTTCCTCTCTTGACTCAGGAGGGGGGTTTTCCCCCGCCACCGTACACTTCCCCTAAGAAAATTTCGGCTCTGATGTTTATCAGGGTTTTGGGGGCCTACCCCGGGTTTTGGCAAATCTTCAGAAAGCTCTTGCCTCTGATCCCTATTGCTGGGAACCAATTTTATATAATTTTCTCCCTGGCAAATCCTTTGTGATTTGTGGGATGGTGTCGGGAGGTAGATTTTTTCTGGGTGAGCGTGTGAAGACGTCGACGGCTCCTTTGGGTCTGTGTGTATGACCACGTGCCCTTCCTCCGGACGCGTGTCAGTGTCCCATGATGAAACCCTCTCCCTGTAGCGAGGGGGCGTTGTCTGTTCCCTCATATTTGTGGCTCCTTGCTGCAAGCCGGCCCTGCAGTGGGGCAAGGGATCGACGACCCCGGAATATTTTTCGCCCCCCGGAGGGGGATGTTAAATGACCCTCTTTTTTCTCCCTTTAGGCTAGGCGTAAAATATTCTTTTTTTTTCTTGCAGCTCATGACCAAAACTTTCGGGGTTTGTGCCCACGGCGGAGCTTCGACAAGCAGGGTGTGGGGATCCTCCCCTTTGGCCAGTAGGGTTCTTTGAGTGAGGCGTTTTACACCTGGCGTGTGGACACCCAAGGAGTTGTTTGCAAACACTCGTTATCTGTTCTAGGTCTGCTATTTTTGTCTTGGGGCTTGTTTTCCCGGGAGCTGGATGCCTTTAAAAAGAATTGGCTGCCTTTAGATCAATTGTGGGGCCCAAAGGGGGAGAAGGTTTGTCCCCATAGGAGGTTGGGGCCCTTCCCCCCCTTGGGGCCCCCGAATGACCCGGCGGCTTCTTTTTGGACTGTCCCAATGGGCCCTTTATATTTTCCTTAAGCCAATCAGGCGAGGGAGGAAGTCTAAAGGGGCCTGACGCATTATAAATGATTTTAGTACTCTTGTCTGGCCCTATGGGTTCCACTCTTTCTCTCATGCAGACAGTCTTGTTTGTTCGGTAAAGGGTCTGGACCTCCTGGGGAAGGAGGGCCCGGTTATCCTTCCCAAAGGTAAGGTATTCCTGAACCCACCCCAATCCATTCCGGGTTTTCAGACTTTTCCCTTAAATCTCTGTCTCAAGCTGGCTTTGGATTTTGGGTGCAGAACTTTAGGCCTGTCCTGCAACACTCCCGGATACCAATCCCGAAAACCTGGGTTTGTTTAGGCAGGTGTCCAGTGGAGATGATAGCAGTCGTCTGCATAGGAGAACTTCACCCCCCTGGGGGGTTTATGTTGAGGGCGGACATTAGTTTTAAAAGGGCGGACTGAGAACCCCCCCCGTGGCTTCCCTTTTTAGTGGCATGTGCTGGATAGGTGCCTTGGGAAATTTTACTTGGCTGTTCATTCTAAAGATCACCTATCCAAACCAAGAGCTTACCTATTCCTTTTTGGATCAGCTCTCCCGAAGGCAAGAGGACTGCCAATTCGAAAACCTTTCCAGGTCAAGGAATACTCCACGATGGCCCCTGTTTTTTGTGCTAAGAGCGTGGGTATTCTGTGGCCCGTGCTCATGCCCTGGGAACCCTGGAGGGTTTTGTGGGGCCCCATTTTCCATTGGAGCCGGTTTTAGTACCCTCCTCGCACTTGCCCAAAAGGAGGAGAGAGATGGGGGTACTTCCCCGCTCCTTTGGGTTTTGGGATGGGAACATGGTAGCCCTTTCCAGCTTGGGGGGAAGTGGGAAATTTCCCCGGGGGGGCTTTTTGATGATTGCAGGGAAAGCAAGCTCACCTACCCGTCCCAGGGGGAATGATGGGGAACGAGATCCCGTCCGCCCCGGGGGTGGTTGCAAAATGGGGTTTTTCACTCTTTGTTCCCCAGAGAAAAATAAGTCGAGTTATCGGGTTGGCTGCCCCTTTCTCTGATGTAGCAAGTCTGTCTGGTTGTAGGGGTTTTTGTTTGCCCTCAGTTTCGGGTGGCAGCTGTCCCTTCTCGTTCTCGCAGAGAAATCTTTCGCCATCTGTTTTGGGCCCTGCCCTGGGGGTCTGGTGCGGCATTCGGGGGAGCGGCTGGTGCTCGCTTGACCCCTTGCCTAGTCTGAGAGGGGGGACGGGGATCGAAAAACCCACCATTCCAGACTTTTCCCCTTTGGGGTCCCCTCAGCCTCCCCTTTAAGGCCCAGGTTTTTGGGGGTTCTTTTCCTTCGGAAATGTTTTGGCACATTTTACCCTGTGGTTTACCTCCCTAATCTCGGGTCATTGAAGTACCAGGGGGCCTTTTGACTCCTGGACCAGGCCGAGTTTTGGGGATGGCAGTGAGGGTGCCCCCAAAGGATTTACAAGTCGGCTTGTAAACCCCCCACTTTTGGGGTTGTGTGGGTTATTGCTTCCAGACAGCGGGCCAAGGCGCTCTGGAAGCCTGCCAGTTGGGCCCTTTTCTTTTTTCCATCTTGGATTGGCGTGGTATTTCGGCTGGGGCCCTTTCCCTGAGGGTTTTTTATAGTGCCATAATGGTCACTAGTGACGGGCTCATCGACACGCCACCAATCTCCCACCAGAGCCAGGGGCCCGGGTGAGGCTGGACCCCCTCCCCTACATGGTTTGGGTCCCGGTGTTGAGGAGAGCGTCTGGGGGAAGTTCAACAGTTGGCTAGTGACGCCAGCCCCATCCGGTCCCCGCAGGGACCGGATGGGGTGGTGGATTGAAATTCCCCCCCCTTCCCCTCGGTCGTGTGCGCGGAAACACATACCCGCTATGTCTAAGCTACTCAGTGGGCGGGTGTACACATTTTACAAATTTTAGGGGCCCCGGCCATTGAATCTCGAGGCAAAATTTAACATTTTCCACAGTGCGGTGCATCGGCTAGCGGGGCAGGAATTTTTTGCTTTACCAAAACCCAGGCCCCCTTTTGCCATCCCCCGGA
>NW_023661315.1:0-2500 GCF_015228065.2 Penaeus monodon
CCTTTTGTAACAGTCCCTTCGCCGGATCATGGGGTACAGTTGGCAGGACCACGTGTCCACCCGGTGGTTGCACCGTGAGACTGGCATGGACCTGTTACTTGCATAATCCGGGATCGCCAACTCAGGCTATATGGGCACCTAGCTCGTCTCCCTGTGGACGACCCTGCCCATCAGGTTGTCTCTCTGCGAGACAACCCTGGGTGGAGGAGGCCTGTGGGACGACCCAGGAGATCATGGCTTGGGCAGTTCGACGAGACCTGTCGCGAGGAATTAGAGATGGGCCAAGGGCCTGCCCGGAGACTCGCCACGAGGGATCCTCGCGGCTGGAAGCGAAGGGTGGATGCGGCCAAGCGCCCCCGTCGGCGTTAGCCCCTGATGATGATGACATATATGTGTGTGTGTGTGTGTGTGTGTGTGTGTGTGTGTGTGTGTGTGTGTGTGTGTGTGTGTGTGTGTGTGTGTGTGTGTGTGTGTGTGTATAATCATATATATATATATATATATATATATATATATATATATATACATATATACTCATATATATACTCATATATATATATATATATATATATATATATATATATATATTCAAATATATATACTCATATATATATATAGAGTGTTGAGTGTGTTTGTATTCATGTGTATTTGTTTGTTTGTGTACACACACACACACACACCACACACACACACACACACACACACACACACACACACACACACACACACACACACACAATATATATATATATATATATATGTATATATATATATGTAATATATATTATTATATATATGTATATATATATATGTGTGTTATATATATATATATATAATATATATATATATATATATATGTATATATATATATATATACACACATATATATATATATATATATATATATATATATATTATATATATATATATATATATATATACACACACACACACACACACACAACAAACACACATGAACCACACACACAGCAATAAACGTCACGAGTGCCTTGAATTCAAAACTTAGAGCTACATTCACAGACTCTGTCCTCGACCCTCTTTTTCTCTTTCTCTAGGCTCTTACTGCTACTACAAGGACTCTGGATGACGGTTTTCCTCGTGATTGGCATTATTTTCCTCCTCCATGCCCTCTCCCTCCTCCCCTTTCCTACTTCTCCATCTCCTCCCTCCTCCTTCTTTCATTACTATTTCCTTTTCTTCCTCCTTTTTTGAATGAAACAAATTCTTCCTTCACCTTCACCACTAGCACCACCACCATCCTCCTCCTGCTCCTGTTCCTCCTCCTCCTCCCCTTTCTCCTCCGTCTATTCCTCCTCCTCCTCCTCCTCCTCCCCTTTCTCCTCCTGCTCTTCCTTCTCCTTCTCCTCTCCTCCTCATACTTCTTCTCTCCCTCCCTCCTTCTCCTCCTCCTCTTTTATATCCTCCTCCTCTTCTACCTCTTTCTCCTCCTCCACCACCTCCTCCTCTCTTTCTCTCTTCCTCTTCATTTTCCTTTCCTCCCATCTCTCTCTTTCTCCTCTTCCTCCCCCCCCCTCTCTCTTTCCTCCTCCTCCTACTTCCTGTCCTTTTCCTCCTCCTCCTCCTCCTCTTTTCCGTCCTCTCCCCCCTCCTCCTTATTCTGTCGTTTCCTCTTCCTCTTCCTCCTCCCCCTCTTCCTTTTACTCTTCTCTCTCTCTCTCTCTCTTGCTCTCTTTCTCCTCCTCGTCTTCCACCTCTTCCTCCTCCTCCTCCTCCTCTTGCTCCTCCTCCTCCTCCTCTTCATTTTCCTCCCTCTCCCCCTCCTCTCTCCTCTATCTCTCTCTCCTCCTCCTCGTCCTCCTCCCCCCTCTTCTTAAAGGACTCGAACACTTTTCCCTCTCTTTATTTTCCAGGCGAATCATCTAAACTCCATTTGTCGTAGAGAGGATGCGGAGTCCTCTTCAGTCCGACAGCTGACGGCTATCCCAGGCAGTTTCTTCTGAGCCTTTCTCCTGTTCGGTTTGCTTTCCCTCGCTCGCACTCTTAAAGCTGCTCCGTTCGGTCTTTGCATTCGTGGTTAAAAAAGAAAAAGTTATTTACCTTTTTTTGTTTTTTGTTTTTGAATTTTGGATCTGGTTGGTTAGTTAGCTTTTTTTTTCTTTCGTAAACGTCAGTTTTTTTTTCTTTGTTTTCCTTATAGGTGATGTTTTTGTTGTTGTTTATCCTTGTTTTCCTTTTTGTGGTGATGTTTTTTCCTTGTTTTCCTAATTGGTGATGTTGTATTGTTGTTGTTGTTTTGGTTGGTTGGTTGGTTTTCTTTCTTTCTCTCTCTCTTCTCTCTTTCTCTCTCTCTTTATTTCTTTCCTTCGTTTCTATTTGTTATATTCATCAATATTCCGTTTGCCTTTTCCGTTTTCTTTATGATCTATTGTGTGTATTTCTTTTTGTTGCATTTTTCTTTTGTGTTTGAATGTTATTGCGTTTTGTTTTGGCGTTGTTTTGTTATTCCTTTTGTCTTGCT
>NW_023661315.1:15085-17772 GCF_015228065.2 Penaeus monodon
ATATATATATATATATACTGTGGTGTGTGTGTGGGTTTTTTGTTTGTGTTTTGTGTGTTGTGTGTGTGTGTGTGTGTGTGTTGTGGGGTGTGTGTGTATGTGACGTGTATGTGTATGGTTGTGTGTGTGTTGTGTGTTTTTGGGTTTTTGTGTGTGTGTGGTGTGGGTGTGTGTGTGTTTTTTGGGGTGTGTGGGGTTTTGCGTGCCGCATTGGGGTGTGGTGTGTGTTTGTGGTGGTGTGTTGTGTGGGGTGTGTGGTGGGGGTGTGTGTGTGTGTGGTGGGCCTGCATAAATATATATATAAAATATAATTTTAAATATAATAATAAATATTTTTATAAAATATTATAAAATTATATATATTATATTTTATTTATAATTTTGTGTGTGGTGTGTGTGGGTTTTGTGCGTTGGGGGGTGTTATTTTTTGTGGTGTTGTTAAAATATTAAATTTTATAATAAATATTTTATTTAAAATTATAATATATAATAATTAATATATAATACACCACAATTTTAATATTATATATATATATATATATTTATAATGTGTGTGTGTGTGTGTGTGGGTGTGTGTGTGTGTGTGTGTGTGGGGGGGGGGGGTGTGTGGGTGTGTGTGTGTGGGGGTTGTGTGTGGCATGTTGTGCGTGCTGGTTTTAAAAATATATTACATAAAACATATAATGATAAAATTTTAAATAATATATATATTATTATAATATATAAATATAATATATATTATATATATATATCTGTGTGTGTGTGTGTGTGTGTTTGTGTGTGTGTGTGTTTTGTGTGTGTGTGGGGTGTGTGTGGTGTGTGTGGGTGGTGTGTTGTGGTGTGGTGTGAGGGTATGTGTATGTGTTTGGGGTGTGTGTGTGGTGTTTTGTGTGTTTTTTGTGTGTGTGGTTTGTGGTGTTGGGTGTGTTGTGTGGGGTGTGTGTGTGTTTTGTGTGGGGTGCGTGGTCCCGCATGCGGGGTGTGTGTGTGGTGTGTGGTTGTGTGTGTTATACACATATATATTTTTCCACATCCCTATATAAATATCAATGTATATGTGAATACGGGTTTGCCCCATGCACATGGACGTGTGCCATTCCCCCCACGCACCAACCCGGAGCCATTCTCCTTGCCCCTCGCGTCCTCGGCGGAAACCCGAGTCTTATGGTAATGACGCCCCGATTTTTTCCCCCGTCCGGCTCCCGACACATCCCTGATAGGATCGCTACAGTGTTTTCTGTCCGGAAGTTCACAAGTAAAATCCAAACGTCGACCGGGGAGTTTGACCCGAGTTCGGAGCGCCCCTGTCCCTGGGGGAGAGGATGACAGGGTCTTGCGATCTTATCGTCAGCTTTTCTGCTTCTGTTTCCGCAGACACTGTACACACGCGAACACACTCAGGCATGCACGTATCCATACGCATAGACACGCACATACGTGTGAATAGAATAACGACGGGAAAAGGGACAGAACGCACGACTATGCCAAAGGGATCTCCGCCACATTACTTTCTCAGCAATAATACACATGTATAATGACGCACACACACACGCACATACATAAACAAACGCGCATAAGTACGCACACGCGCTGATGCCAAAAGCGAGAGAAAGTGAGAGGGTGAGAGGGAAGTAAGGTAAGGATTGGGACACATTTTCTGTGGATAAAGATTCTAAAAATATTACCTAGTGAGATTATTTCCTCTCAGACGTAATTTCAAAGATTGAATTCTCTTCGCTTTTCTTGGATCGAGAGAAGCATCAAGCAAAACAAAAGTTAATCACTCGCGTGGCTTATCGGAGTGGGGAGAGAGAGAGAGAGAGAGAGAGAGAGAGAGAGAGAGAGAGAGAGAGAGAAAGAGAGAAAGAAAGAGTAAGAGAGGAGAGAGAGAGAGAGAGAAAAGGAGAGAGAGAGAGAGAGAGGAAAAGAGAGAGAAAAGGGAGAGAGAGAGAGGAGAGAGAGAGAGAGAGGAAGAGAGAGAGAGAGAGGAGAAGAAGAAGAGAGGAAAAGAAGAGAGAAGAAGAGAGAGAGAGGAGAGAGAGAGAGAGGAGTGAGAGAGGGGAGAGGGGAGAGAGAAAGGAAAAAAGAGAGGGAAAAGAGAGAGAGAGAAAAAAGAGAGATGAGAGAGAGAGAGAGAGAGAGAGAGAGAGAGAGAGAGAGAGAGGAAGAGAGAGAGGAGGAGAGAGAGATGAGAGAGAGAGAGAGAGAGAGAGAGAGAGGAGAAGAGAGAGAGGAAGAAGAAAAAGGAGAGAGAGAGAAAAGAGGGAAGAGAGAGAGAGAAGAGAGGAGAGAGAGAGAGAGAAAGAGAGAGAGAGAGAGA
The DNA here is from genome assembly GCF_015228065.2 of Penaeus monodon. Taxonomy (NCBI): domain Eukaryota; kingdom Metazoa; phylum Arthropoda; class Malacostraca; order Decapoda; family Penaeidae; genus Penaeus; species Penaeus monodon. The sequence goes on from NW_023661315.1 coordinate 17,406, forward strand.
GAGAGAGGAGGGAGAGAGAGAAGGAGGAAGAGAGAGAGAGGAAGAAGAGAGAAAGAGAGAGAGAGAAAAGAGAGAGAGAGAGAGTGTGTGTGTGTTTTGAGGTGAGAGAGAGAGCGCGATAGAAAAAAAAAAAAAAGGAAGGGGGCAAAAAAAAAAAAGGGGAAAGGGGGGGGGGGCCCCCCCCCCCCCCCGGGGTGTCAAAGGGAAAAATTAAAACAACAGGTTTCCTTTCCTTAAGGTTTTTCCCCCCCCCCCCCCCCCCCCCCCCAAAAAAAAAAAAAAAAAAAAAAAAAAAAAAAAAAAAAAAAAAAAAAAAAAAAAAAAAAAAAAAAAAAAAAGGGGGGGAGGAAAGGAAGAGAAAAAAGGA
>NW_023661316.1:2500-15000 GCF_015228065.2 Penaeus monodon
ACGAAGAGCTCAACAGACCCCCATCACACTTTACACCACTTTATGTACCAGTAAATAGGCTTGCTATTAAACCAATAATCTAGGTTGGAATTCCTCTAAGTTTCAGGATCTTCCATAGTGATTCATAATGAACCAAGTCAAACACTTTCTCGAGGTCAATGTAGACTACAAGCATGACCAAACTCACGGCGGCGTTCCACAATGACAAGGAGAGCTAGGATACAGTATATTGTGGACTTATCAGGAGTGAATTCAGACTGCTCGTCTCTGATGTCTTACTAGGTGGTCACGGATCCATTTCAGAAGGATGTGGGTAAAAACCCTGCATTGTATACTGAGCAGTGTGATGCCACGGTAATTGTTGGTCAACGATCCCATTTCCCCTCAATAGGTCAGGGGGAATGGAACCAGACTGCTAGATGGCAGTCAAGGCCATATGCAAGCCCCATGCCATAGGTTAACCCCCAGCCTTTAGCAGTTCAGCAGGGATATGTCTATGATCTGTCCATCCACTGAGCGGACTGCAGTTATCTGTGAGGAGGGCTTGGGGTTTACTTTTCTTAGGGCATGGTAGACAGGACGTAGATCATTTACTAAGAAATGGTCTTCATCTTTCTCAACAAGATTCCTGATCCTTGTCTCTTCTCAGCAATGTCCGAGCACTGCACACCAAGGAATGGCGCAAATCCTGATTGCCATTCAGTCGAGCGTTTGCCTAGGGGCAATGAGTGTTTTGCCCTTAAAGGAATCCCACACAGCTACAAATTTTTGAGATCTGTAAACCGAACAGACACTGCCATGGCAAACCTCCGGGCTCATTCCTCACCCCTCATTCTATCCAAGAGAAACATCCTGTAGTGGCCATTGGCGAGACTGGGAGTTTTGAATTGCACCCGAAGTGTAGCCCCAACCAGTCTATGGTCAGTGCCACAGAACTAATACCAGGAGCCAGAAATCCTCAATTTTTGGGACTTATCAAAGTGCCAATGAAGAAGGCTGTTTTCACTACTTGAGATCAGCTCCCAAGACATGCAGACCAACAGTTATCATGAAGCCAGTTAAATCACAGCTGGATACAGCTTTGAAGTCGCCCAAAAAAGGGGGTCTTTCCATAGTGATTTTCCCAAAAAAAAATTTTTTGAAAAAAAAACCCCAAGTCCCAAAAACCCCCCCCCCCCCCCCCCCCCCTTTCCCTCGGGGTTCAAATTTTGGTTCCAAAGCTTTTTACCCCAAATCAGGGGGCCCGGCCGGGTTCCAATGAAATACCCAAAAGTTCGTTTTGTTTACAGGAAAAAATTTGGGGGGCCCCCCGATTTCCAAACTGTTGGCCACATCCTTTTCTAAGGGGGGGGGTTTTTCCCGTAAAAAGGCCCCAAATTTTCAAAAATTTTTTAAATTTTAAAAAACCTGCTGGCCCCGCCATTTCCCACCTCACCCAAAGGAAAAACCCATCCGAGGGCCATTGGGGGGCTGGGGTTTTTTTTTTCCCCCTTAAAGGAAAATCAAAAAAAGAAATTTGGTCTTTCCAACAAAACCCTATCCGGGCCTTCCTCAATTTTGGGGAAACTTTTAAGTCCATTTGGGAGTGTTTTTTTAAAACCCAAAGCCCCAAAAATGGAACCAACAGAAATCCCGGAAACCGAAACCCAATTTTGGAAACTTTAAAGTGCCAATAAAAAATGTTTTAACTTGTCGAAATGCCCCTTTCCGAGAAAACCCAAAAATTTTAAACCCCATCCACAAAATGGCCCCAAATTGGGGAAATCCCCCATAAAACGTTTTAACCAAAACCAACGGCCTGAAGCCCCAAAAAAATGTTTCCCCACCTTTTCTGGGGGGTACCCTTTCCCCGGCAAAAAATGTAGGGTACCCTGGGAGGACCTGGGAAAAAATAAGGGTTATAAATTTAAAAAAAACAATTATTAATAATTATGAATAATATTTATTAATTAAATATATTAAATTATAAATAAATTATAAAATATAATAAAATTTAATAATAAAAATATATAAAATATTATATATAAAATTTAAAAATAAAAATAATATTATATAAATCTATATATATAAAATTATTTATATATATTATTATATATAATTTTACTATAATTTTTTATTTTATATTAAAATATAAAATTATTTATATTATTTTATATATAATATTATATTTGGTTTACATCTTTATATTATATTACCTTATATTATCTTTTTATTCTATTTATACTAAAAATATTTTAAAATTTTATCTTTATATATATCTAATATATATATATATATTTAAAATTTATTATATATTTTATTTATATATATTAATATTTATTTCTCAAATTTTATATTATAATATATTATATATATATATATTTCTTTTAAAATTAAAATTTTTCTATCTAAATATAAATTTTTAATAATAATAATAATTAATATTTCATATTATTTTATAATAATTTTTATCATATATTATTATATATATATATCTTATAAAATAATATATTTCATATAAATATTATTAATATTCTAATATACTATATTTATAATTAAAATTATAGTTTATATATATATATATATTATATCCCTTATTATTTTTATATATCTATATATATTATATTATTATTTATAATTATATATTTATTATATTTCCCTATCCTTACATCTTATATCTAACTATATTTTTATATATATATATTCTATATATATATATATATATTATTATTATATCTCACATCTCGGGGCTAACGCCAGGGGGGCCAAATGGCCGCTCCACCCTTCGCTTCCACCCGAGGATCCCTCGGGGCGATCTCCAGGCAGGCACAGGGGCCCATCTCTAGTTCCTCACGACGGGTCTCGTCGAGCTGCCCACCCATGATCTCCTGGGCTCCCACAGTCCCCTCCCCCGGGGTTTGTCTCCAGGAGCAACCGGTGGGCGGGTGTCCATAGGGGGGGACTAGGGGGCCATTAGCCTGAGTTGGCGATCCCGGTTTTGCAAGAAACGCCCCCTGCCAGTCTCACGGTGTAACCGGGGGTTGGACACGGGGTCCTCCCAACTGTCCCCCATGATCCGGCAAAGGGGACTTGTTACAAAGTTCAAGGGAACCCCAAAGGGGCACGGGTAGCGCCGGGTTTTTTCGCTCCATAGGCAAAACGGGAAGTTAAAGGCCTTTAAAGCCCGCAGTTTGGGTCCTTCTGCATGGTCCCGACTCTCCAAACGCTCTTTTTGATCATTCATGGCTCCTTTTGCCAGCCCAAATCCCACTGTTTCCCTGGTCTGACAACCCAAGTTTTGGATACGCTACCCAAGGTTTTAAAAATTTTCTGTGACTTCACGTCCCGGCCGAAACAGGATCGACTAAGGTTTTTCCCCAAACGGGCCCCCCAAACCCCTAAATCTTGGTCTTGGCCCAGGAGACCCTGGGCCCTAGGGCTTCCCTCTTCTAATGCTCAAACCCCACAAGTGACTGCGGGGACTCGATGGAGGGCACATCGGGGAAAGTCAAGGTCCGAGACCTTAATATTGCCTTGTTGCCCCGCCTGATTTTGGGCTATAGCTCTCCTTATCCATCCATCCCAATGTTGAAAAGTGGGGGTGCAAGGACACGCCTTGCCTCACCCCTGATTAACAGGGAAAAGTTCGACAACCCCCACCACACTTTACGCCTTTCAGTACCATATAGAGGCTTGCTATCAGCCAAAAATCTTTGTGGGAATTCCCCCGGGCCTCGGGATCTCCCTATGATTCCCGATGCACCGAGTCAAACGCCTTCTTGGGGTCGATGTAGGCTGCAAGAAAACCCACGACCAACTCCCGAGGGCGTTCCACAATTCTCGAAAGCGCTAGTATAGGGTCTATTGTGGACTTGCCGGGAAAATCAGACTGCCCCGGTCTCTGTCCCTCAGTGGGGGTTTTGCGGACCGTTTCAGAAAAAAATGTGAGCGAAAACCTTGCTGGTATGCTGAGCATGAAATGCCACGGTTTGCTACAGTCCCATCGACCCCCTTTCCCTTCCCAAGAGGGATGACCACCCCCCCAAACAGTCGGGGGGAATGGACCAGACTGCCAAATGCATCAGACTGTATGCGGGCCCCGGGCCATGGGTTTCCCCCCACCTTTAGCATTTCGCGGGGATATCACATATGCCTGCAGCTTTCCCACTCATCAGTTTGGGAAATCGCCACCTAACCTCTGTTGGTGGGGGTTCCTCGCTGATGGGGGGGCCGGGCACAGCACTGACATCGCTTGCACCCAACAAAACCTGTTGGGGATCCACCTGGACAACTTTTAAAAAATACTCCCCAAACGTTCACGAACCCCAACTATCTGAGATGATCCGCCCCATCCGCTGATCGGACTGCAGTCTCTGTAGGGGGTTTTGGGGTTCAGTTTTCTCAGGGCTTGGAGGCGGGGCGAAGGTCTTTTTACCAAGAAAGGCCTTCGACCCCCTCGCAAGTTTCCCTGAGAACTGTTCCTTGCCCCTTCCCTCAGCAGTGTCCGACCCCTCGCACCGGGAACAGAAAGACTTGATTCCCTTTCACCCGAGCCTTGCGACACGCTTCAGTCCCCTCTAATGTCTCCGGGGAGATGGAATTCTCCCTTTCCTTGGGCGTACCCATGGCTCCTGACTGCTTCGATGTTACCCTTTTGAGGATTCCCAGGAAACTGGATCCGTCTTTCGGGTTTCTGAGAACGTCAGAGATGCCTGGCAAACCCAGGGGCACACCCCACCCCCCTTTAGTCTCCCCCGGAAAACCCTTTAGGGTGGCCCTGGGGTGGGGAGTTTTGAAGTGGCCCCGGGGGTACCAAAACACCCCTATGGCGGTGCCACAAACTCAGCATTTCCGGTAAACCCGCATTTTCTGGGGGTCCCCCATCGCGTGCTGACAAAATGTGGTGATCTCCTTGGCCCTTACCCGTATCCTGTAAAAAGTCCCGTGGGGTTTTGGAGCGCTGGTCCCGGGGGAGCCGAATCCTATTTTTGGGACCTAGAAAAGTCCCGGAAAAGGAGGCTATTCTCGCTGCGGGTCAGCTCCCGAGCCAGGGGGGCCGACAACATCTCGTAGCCAGCTGGGTCACACCATACCCATTGAAGTCGCCCAAAAATGCGAATGCTCCCCCGGGGGGCAATCGTCTGCCACAGATCGGTTTGGCGTAAACGCCTCTTTCACATGGGTTTTTTATGTACATCGGTAGGAGCATATCAAAATAAAACTAAAGCCAAAGCATCTTCGTCTCAATCCATATACCTCATAAACCGGTGTCACCTCGACTCCCAAAGGGGCTGAAGTCGACTGGAGAGGGCTATGCTACACCCTGGAGGGGTGACCTCGTGGGCCCCGCCCATATGGGTGAAACCCCCCACTATCGTGCCGCTCCCAGGCTTCTCCCTCTGGAGGGCAGCCACTCAACTCCCAGTCGCTTAAATTCCCCATAGAAAGGTAACCGCTCACCCTCCCGGGACCGGATTTCCCAAGCGCCTACCCGAAAGCACCCTAGGTTAAGCCTCGGGTGGTCACTCCGGTGCACCCCACCTCTGCCGCCCCCACCAAAACAGCCCCCGATAAAGGGGTCGGCAGGCTGTGGGGACCCCTATCCACCTGTGGGGTTCCCCAGGGCTTTCCCCCACAACTCATGGGGTTGGGACCCCCGGGCGCAGGCGGGAAGTAACTCTCTTCCAATCCTGCACCCCGACATTTTTCCCTCCCAGCGGGGCCCACACCCCCTTATTGCTGGTGGGGGGGAAACCCCCTCCCCCCGCATTTTCCTTTAAAAGAGACATTGCCAAGGGTCATTCTGGGGGAGGAGGGCTGGCAAGGCCCCCCCCCCCGAGCCGCCCCATTACCCCCGGGTGGGTAGGGGCAGGAGTTGGTACGAACCAGAGCTGTCCCAAAGCCGGTGGGGGCCATAACTCCTACCTCTGGGGCCTCCTGCTCTCCGGATCCCCCCAGATTTTCCTGGACCGCAAAGGGACCCAGTTACCCATGGGTGGCCCCCGAGGGGGCATGCAGAATTTAATGTGGAGAGGCTGGACCTGGCAGGGGAGCTTTGGGAAGCTGCTCCCTTTTTCGCACTGGGCTAGCCAGGGGGGGAAGCTGCAAGCAGAAGCTGCAAGCCTTAACCTATCTAGGGCCCCCCCATCGCTTCACATCACCATGCACGTGAAACCCCCCCTATATATTTATAATATATATATATTATATATAAATAATTATATATTATATTTTATTATATATATATATTTATATATATAATAAGTGTGTTGTGGTGTGTTTGTGTGTGTGTGTGTATGGTGCTGTGTGGGAGTGTTTTATTTTTAATTATATAAATATATATACACATAAAAACACTCCCACCACGCACACTACACACCCACACAAACACACACACCCCCAAATTTTATAATATATTTTTATATATTTATTTTATTTTAAAATTTAAAATATATATATATTAATATATATATTATATATATAAATATTTAGGGTGGGTGCTTTACGTGCAGGATTGAACGATGGTTGGTAGCCTAGATAGTGTTTAAATGTTGCTGCCCTTTTCGCTTGCAGCTTCCACCCCTGGGTAGCCAGTGCGAAAAAGGGGCAGCTTCCGCATAATCTCCCTCCAGGTCACAGCCCCTCCCTCATTAAGACTTCTGCTGCCTCCTGTGGCCCCCCGGGGGAAATGGGGACCTTGCGTCCCGCTAAAATTTTGGGGTCTCGGAGCAGCAGGGGGCCCCCAAAGGGGGATTTTGGCCCCCGGGGTGTGGCTGCTCTGGCTTCGTACCAACTCCTGCCCCCGCCCCCTGGGGGAATGGGCGGTCGGGGAGGGGGGCCCTTTCCAGTCCCCTCCCCCCAAATGACCCCCTGGCAATGTCTCTTTTAAATGGGAAAAGCTGGGGGGGGGGTGTTGTCCCTCCCCCCCGCAGTACGGGGCGTGGGTCCCCTGGGAGGGCAATGTCGGGGTGCAGGATTGGAACGAGATTACTCGTCCGCCCCGCCCTGGCAGGGGCCCCCCCCAGAAGCTTTGGGGGAAAGGGCCCTCGGGAACCCCACAGGTGGATGGCGGTCCCACAGCCCCGCCCTTTTCTGGGGGTTGTTGGGGGGGGGGCAGAGGTGGCGTGCACCCGGGTGACCCCCGAGGGTAACCTCAGGGGTGCTTTCCGGTAGGCGCTTGGAAAATCCGTCCTTGCGGCAGGATGACGGTTACCTCTGCTATCGCGGGAATTGAACGACTGGGATTTTTGGGGCTGCCCTCTCAGAGGTGAAGACCTGGTGCGGGCCATCAGTGTGGGGGGGTTACACCTACTCTGGGCGGGCCGCGCGTGGTCACCACCCCCAGGGTGAGCCCCAGCCTCTCCAGTCGACTTCAGCCTTGGAGTCGAGGTGACCCGGGGTTTATAGGTTCATGGCATTGAACTGAAGCATCTTTTGGCTTTTATTCTCTTATTGCTGTATATCCCTACCGAGTAAAAAAACCGATTGAAAGAGGGTTCTACGCCCCAAAATCGCACTGTGGGGACGTTGCCCCCGGGGAGACATTCCTTGTTCTGGGCGCTTTAATGCGGTATCCGGGTGTGACCGAGCTGGCTACGAGATGTCTGTCGGCCCCCATGGGTCGGGGCTGTCCCAGCGCGAGAATGCCCCCTTCTCCGGGGCTTTTTCTAGGGCCCAGAAAAAAGGTCTCTGGGGTCCTGGTACCAGCGCTCCAACTCGATCGTGGACTTGGTACGCGTCGGGGACGTGGCCAAAGGAATCGACCCCCATTCTTGTCAGCACGCGATGGGGGATCCTCCAGAACTGCGGTTTACCGGAGTGCTGATTTTTTGTGGCACCACCATAGGCTGCTTGTGGGTACCCTGCGGGTCCCTTAAAAATCCCCCACCTCCATGGCCACCCTAAGGTTTCACTTGGACGACTAAGGGGGGTGGGGTGTCCCCTGGGTTTTGCCACGGCAGTCTCTGACCCATTCTCAGAAACCCAACCTGACGATCCAGTTCTCTGTGGGAATCCTTCAAGCGGTAACCTCGAAGCAGCTAGGGGTCCATTGGAGTACGCCCAAGGACAAAGGGAAATTCCTTCCCTGGAGACATTAGAGGGCCCCTGAAGCGTGTCGCAAGCTCGGGGGAAAGGGAAAAAAGTCTTGCTCGTTCCTGGTGCGAGGGCCGGCACTGCGAGAAGGGCAAAGGGAAAAGTTCATCGGAAACTTCTGAGGGTCGAAGGCCATTTTTTGGTAATGACCTTCGCCCTGCCCACCAACCCCAAAAACCCGAACCCTAACCCTCCTCACAGATACTGCAGTCCGATAAGGGGATGGACGGATCATCTCAGTCATGTTGGGGGTTTGTGAACGTTGGGCTGATATTTTTAACGTTTTCCCGGGGGATCCCCAACATTATTGGATGCAACGATGTCTCAGTCCCGTCCGGACCCCCCCATCAGCGAGGAAACCCCCTACCCTAAAAGAGGTTAGGCTGGCGATTTTCCAGCTGATGATGGGAAAACTGCAGGCATTGTGATATCCCCCGCTGAAATGCTAAAGGGGTGGGGGGAACCCATGGGGTCGGGCCCGCTACAGTCCTGACTGCCATTTGGCAGTCTGGGACCCTTCCCCCCGACCGCTGAGGGCGTGGTCATCCCTCTCTGGAAAGGGAAAGGGGGGTCGATGGGACTGTACAACTACCGTGGGATTTCACTGCCACATACCGGGAAAATTCTCGCTCCATTCTTCTGAAACGGATCCGCAACCCCTACTGAGCACCAGAGACCGAGCAGTCTGGTTTAAATCCTGGCCAAAAAATCCCCAATAGCCCTATCTACGCTTCGGGAAATTTTGGGAAACGCGCGGATTTGTCGTGGGGTTTCTTCAGCCTACACGACCTCAAAAGCGTTTTTCTCGGTGCATCGGGGAAACACTATGGGGATCCTGAGGCTCGGGGAAATTCCGACACAGATTATTGGCCTGATAGCAAGCCTCTATACTGGGACTGAAAGTGCTGTAAAGTGGGTGGGGTATGCAACTTTTCCCTGTTAAACAGGGGTGGGCAAAGGGTGTGTCCTTGCACCACACTTTTTAACACTTTTTGGACGGATAATGAGCAGAGCTACAGCCAAAGTCAGTGCGGAGCAAAACAGGGAAAATTAAGGTCTCGGACCTTGACTTTTGCCCAGAGTTGCTCCTATCTGAGTCCTTCAGTCCCTTGTGGCGCTCTTGTGCATTTTGCAATGAGGGGAAACCCCCAGGCCTAGAGGGCTCCTGGCCAAAACCCAAAATTCAGGACTTTGGGGCCTGTTAGGAAACCCCTTATCGATCCTGCTTGCGGCGAGGACGTTTTAAATCACAGAAAATTTTTTCATACCTTGGTCGTAGTCCTATCTCGGTTTCAGCCAGGAAAACAGTAAACGGTTTGGGCTGGCAACAGACCTGAACTCGATCAACAAAAACGTTTTGGGGATGCGGGACCTATGCAAAACCCAAACTGCGTGTCTTCAAAGGGCCTTGATCTTCCCGTTTTGCTCTATGGAGCGAAAACCCGGACGCTATCCAGTGCCTTGAGTCTCGCCTTGATGCCTTTTGTAAAAAGTCCCTTCGCCGGGTCATGGGGTACAGTTGGCAGACCCCTGTCCAACCCGGGGGTTACACCGTGAGACTGGATGGGACCCGTTACTTGCAATCCGGGTCGCCAACTCAGGTATTGGGCCCCCTAGCTCGCCCCCCTATGGGCGACCCTGCCCACCAGGTTGTCTCTCTGCGGACAACCCTGGGTGGAGGAGACCTGTGGGACGTCCTAGGAGATATGGCTTGGGCACTCGACGAGACCTTCGTGAGGGGCTAGAGATGGGCCTGTGCCTGCCTGGAGACTCGCCTCGGGGATCCTCGTGGGTGGAAGCGAAAGGTTTGGGTCGGCCAGCGCCCCCGTCGGGGTTTCCCCTTGTGATAGATGATATATATATTTTAAATATTATATATTATAATATATATATATATATATATATTAAAATTTTATTTATATAATTGTATATATACATTATATTATATATTATATATTTATATTTTTATAATTCTATATATATAATTTTTATATATATATGTATATATATATATATTAAAATAGTTATAATTATTATACTATATATATTAATAATATATAATTTTATATATATATCTTCTATTATAAAATTTTATATGTTGTTTTAATATATATATTATTTTATATATTAATATATAATTTTATATACAATATATATCTATCTATCTTCTATCTATCTATCTATCTATATATAAAATATATTAATATATATTTTATATTATTTATTATTATATATTATATATTATATATATATATCTATATAGTATAATTTTATTTTATTTCTATAAATATATTTTATTTGCCTATATATATCTTATTATATTATTATATATCTATTCCCATCCTTATAATATTATATTTTATAATCTTTTATATATTTTATATTTTTATCATTATATTTTTATATATATATTTTTTATTTATTATTTTTATTTATTATAATATATTTTTATTATTTTGTCTACAAATATATAATATATCTAACATTCATAACATATATATTATTTAATATCATTCATATTTTATTTTATTTTATTTATATTAAAATTTATATATATATTTATTTTTATTATATTTTTATTATGTAGTTGATGTATATATATATTTTTTTTATTATATTATATTATATATATTTTAAATTTATATATTATTACCCCTATATTTATTTAATAAGTTCTTTCTTCCTTCATACCCTCTCCTCTCGAGACTTCTGCATGCCTCCTAAATTAGGACACCTACTTTTTTTTGGGGCCGGGGGCAATGGTCACCTCCCCAGAGTAGCCATACCCCATCTTCAGTCGACTTCCCGTTGGTAAAAAGGGGTAACACAGTTTTTATTATAGCTTTGGGGTGAAGCATATTTTTGACTTCTGTCTCTTTTGTTTTGTACTTATACTGATGTTTGTGTCTCAGAAAGAGGCTTTTACACCAACAATGTCCTGGCGAAACATTCTTTTGTCTGGGGGACTTCAAACTGTATCCCCTGTGATTTAACTGGCTTCATGATACTGTTGGCTGCATGTCTTGGGAGCTGATCTCAAGTAGGAAAAAAGCCTTCTTTAGGGACTTTGATAAGTCCCAAAAATTGAGGGTTTCTGGCTCCTGGGATTAGTTCTGTGGCACTGACCATAGACGGGTTTGGGGCTACACTTCGGTGCCAATTCAAAACTCCCAGTCTCGCAATGGCCACTACGGATGTTTCTCTTGGATAGAATGAGGGGTGAGAATGAGCCGGGGGTTTTTTGCCATGGCAGTGTCTGTTCGGTTTACAGATCTCAAAAATTTGTAGCTGTGTGGGATTCCTTTAAGGGCAAAACACTCATTGCCCCTAGGCAAACGCCCGACTAAATGGCAATCAGGATTTGCGCCATTCCTTGGTGTGCAGTGCTCGGACATTGCTGAAAGAGACAAGGATCAGGAATCTTTTTTGAAAAAGATGAAGACCATTTCTTAGTAAATGATCTACGTCCCCGTCTACCATGCCCTAAGAAAAGTAAACCCCCAAACCCCCCTCACAGATAACTGCAGTCCGCTCAGTGGATGGGCAGATCATAGACATATCCCCCGCTGAACTGCTAAAGGCTGGGGTTAAACCCATGGCATGGGGCTTGCATATGGCCTTGACTGCCATCTAGCAGTCTGGTTCCATTCCCCCCCCGACCTATTGAGGGAAAAGGATCGTTGACCAACAATTACCGTGGGAAACACACTGCTCGTAATACAATGCAGGGTTTTTACCCACACCTTCTGAAATGGATCCGTGACCACCTAGTAAGCCCTCAGAGACGAGCAGTCTGAATTCACTCCTGATAAGTCCACATATACTGTATCCTAGCTCTCCTTGTCATTGTGGAACGCCGCCGTGAGTTTGGTCATGCTTGTAGTCTACATTGACCTCGAGAAAGTGTTTGACTTGGTTCATTATGAATCACTATGGAAGATCCTGAAACTTAGAGGAATTCCAACCCAGATTATTGGTTTAATAGCAAGCCTATTTACTGGTACATAAAGTGCTGTAAAGTGTGATGGGGGTCTGTTGAGCTTCTTCGTTAACTCAGGAGTGAAGCAAGGCTGTGTTCTTGCTTTCACTAGTTTTCAACACTTGCATGGACTGGGTGATGGACAGTGCTACAATCCACTGTGGAGTCACTGTGGAGCAACATTGGGTAAAATCAAGGTCACTGATCTCGACTTTGCCGACGGTTTTGCTATCCTCTGTCTCTGGAATCACTGATGGCGACTCGTGATGCATTTATCAAAGGGGCAAAGTCCTTGGGCCTAGAGATTTCCTCAACCAAGACCAATATCCAGGATTTTGTGGGACATTGAAGTCTCAGAGAGCTTTGCATACCTTGGTAGTGGAGTGTCTCTAGGCTGTCAGACCAGGAAGTCAGTAGATGGATTGGTCTGGCAGCAGGAGCTATGAAT
>NW_023661317.1:0-7765 GCF_015228065.2 Penaeus monodon
GGTTTGTAGTGATCTTCCCCAATGTAAGGTTTGTCGTCCCATTTTGGTCAATCTGAATGATTTTTTTCATGTAATTCGTGTTTTCCTAACTGGGACATACTCTAGACCTATGGACAATTGGACAATAGTATTTCATCGCACAGGTATTGACTACCATTCCATCGCCCGAAGAAATAAATGCAATGTCTTCAGAAACATCATAGTTCCATCCATCTTGAAAGTCTCTGGTATCGGGTGACATTGCTAGCGTCGGTAATTGTTTAGGAAAATAACTCTTCCCGTGGATAACATATTCAAAGGTTTTCCTTAGTATCCTAGAAATGAGGTCAATATAGAACGAACCAATATACATTAACATATTTATAGTATTGTTAACAGAAGATGTAATACTGGCGGTTGTTAACATTTTGCAGTTCGATTTTTGAATCTCCTCCTTTCTTGAAATGTCCCTGACTAGAGATGATGTGGTTTTCCTGTCCATAACTTCTATATCCTTCTCATTAGACGAATGTAGTTCCCTAGTGAAACCTTTCACCTGGGCAACGAATGTACTACATTTCATGTTTCCATTTACCTGAAGTGCAAGGACATTATTATAATTAATAAGCCCCCTTGTCCAGACCGCAAATGAACCAATGTCGCTCCATAAGTTGCTTGCTACCATAGAAAATATGGCGCCAGATAAGGAGTTGCGGTATTCGGAGTTCATCGTAACGTGTAAGTTTACTCCGATTCGTCTTATATATAGCTTGCTCAAGTAATTAGGGTTGACCCAGGACGAGATGGAATAGTTCGTATATATATATATATATATATATATATATACGAACTATTCCATCTCGTCCTGGGTCAGCCCTAATTACTTGAGCAAGCTATATATAAGACGAATCGGAGTAAACTTACACGTTACGATGAACTCCGAATACCGCAACTCCTTATCTGGCGCCATATTTTCTATGGTAGCAAGCAACTTATGGAGCGACATTGGTTCATTTGCGGTCTGGACAAGGGGGCTTATTAATTATAATAATGTCCTTGCACTTCAGGTAAATGGAAACATGAAATGTAGTACATTCGTTGCCCAGGTGAAAGGTTTCACTAGGGAACTACATTCATCTAATGAGAAGGATATAGAAGTTATGGACAGGAAAACCACATCATCTATAGTCAGGGACATTTCAAGAAAGGAGGAGATTCAAAAATCGAACTGCAAAATGTTAACAACCGCCAGTATTACATCTTCTGTTAACAATACTATAAATATGTTAATGTATATTGGTTCGTTCTATATTGACCTCATTTCTAGGATACTAAGGAAAACCTTTGAATATGTTATCCACGGGAAGAGTTATTTTCCTAAACAATTACCGACGCTAGCAATGTCACCCGATACCAGAGACTTTCAAGATGGATGGAACTATGATGTTTCTGAAGACATTGCATTTATTTCTTCGGGCGATGGAATGGTAGTCAATACCTGTGCGATGAAATACTATTGTCCAATTGTCCATAGGTCTAAGATGTCCAGTGATCACAATTCTGAGATCATTCAGATGAAAATGGGCGACGGAACCTTACATTGGATTATTATGCCAAACACTCATTCAGAATGTAAAGACCTAATTAATTTGGTCGACGACATAAAATGGTCGACGATCCATAACACCTTTGAAGATCAGAAGGTGGCTAATGTTCATATTCCAAAGTTTACTATCGAAGGAAACTACAAACCATCAATGGTCACAAATGAACCGGAATGGGATTGCAGCAACATTATACCACATAACCAGAATCACAGATCGTACCTCCAGGACATCGTCATCGACAAACCATTTATATTTGTCAACTGTGACTATGATGGTACAAACAAGAAATGGATGTTCTTGGGTCCTCCTGTAAAGCTTTAGTTAACTATGAAACAAAATGCTATCGAGAGATTTCTCTTATCTAGAAAATATATTTTCAATTATGTAATGAAATGCAAGAGATCTTAATATGATTTTATTTGTGTTTTTAGTTTACATTATTAATATTATTATTATTATTATTATTATTATTATATTACTACTGTACAATTACAGAAACCCTCATGTTCCCTCATCTTTAAAGTCTCTGGGGATCCCGGGGGAATTTCTAGCTTTGGTAATTTTTTAGAAAATAATTCTTCCCCTGGATAATAAATTTAAAGGTTTTCCTTAGTATCCCAGAAATGGGGGTCCCTAAGAAAAAACCAATATTTTCCAAATTTTAAATTTTTTAGTTTTTTAAAAAAGATGTAAAACCCGGCGGTTTTTTAAAATTTTGCCGTTCGATTTTTTAACTCCCCCTTTTTTGAAAAAAGTCCCGGAAAATAAAAAGGGTGGATGTGGTTTTTCCCGTCCTTTTAACCCTTCCTATTCCCTTTTCATTAGGAAAGTAGTTCCCTTAATTTAAACCATTCACCTGGGGGAACGAATGACTAATTTTATGTTTCCTTTTTCCTGAAGGCAAGGGGTTATTATATTAAAAACCCCTTTTCCAACCGCAAAGAACCAATGTCGCTCCCCTAATTTTTTTGCTACCATAGAAAAAATTGGGGCCAGATAAGGAGTTTCGGATTCGGAGTTTTTGTAACCGGGAAGTTTACTCCGATTTGTTCCCTTTTATAAGCCTTTCTCAAATAATTTTGGGTTTACCCAGGACGAGGGGTGGAAATATTTCTTTAAAATATATATTTAATGTATAAAATATATATAAAAAGGGGAAGGGGGGGTTAATTAAAAGTTTTTTGTCCGATTGGAACCCGGAAAACAGGTAATTTTGGGTATTATACCCCAGAAAGTTATGTTAAATAGAAAAAAAATTTTTTATCTTCTTCGACCAGTTATAAAACCAATGAAAAAATAAACCCTTTTTGGTTCCCCTGAAACCGGGGCCCTTTTTCCTCTTAAGAAAAGGGGGAATAAAAAAAAGGGAATCACAAACACTAATTTTAAAATTTTTATTAGGGCCATTTAGTTGGGGTTTTCCTTTCAAACGTGATTATTAGCGGGTTTTACCCTACAACGGAGAGAGGAGAGAGAGAAGGAAGAGAGAGGGGAAGGAGAAGAAGGAGATAAGTGAGTTTCATTATATTAAAAAACCTCATTGCTTTCACAAGCCCCAACACAAAAACCCCACAAACAAAACACACACACACACACCACACACCCAAAACACACACACACAAAATACCATACCCCACCCAAGGGGGGGGCCTTTTTAGGGGCCCTTGCAGCGCGAACGGGAAACCCCTTTTCCGCTCCGCGCCCAAACAAAACTCGCATGGGGAAAGCGGGAGCGTCGTCAGGGGCGCGCCCATTAGCGAGCAAAGCGTGTCATTTAAAAGCGCTTTTTGGGCGGTCCCAAATGGCCTTTCAAGGGGGGTTGCAGCGCGCACGGGGGATCCCTTTTGTCTCGGCTCCCGCGCGCCCCCCATTTCTTTGCAGGTACGGTTTCCCAAGGGCGGGCGTCAGACAGCGCTATGGCAAAAAAGCGTGGTCGATGAAGGGCTTGGACCGTCCAAACGGGGGCCTTTTACGGGCCGTTGCAGGGGCGCACCGGGCAAACCTTCGTCTGCTCTGCCGGCCGAAAACGCTTTGCATTGGGACGTCCGAGGGGGCGTTCCGGCCAGACCCCGCGGCGTTATTTGGGGCCCCAACCCAAAAGCCCGGGGGTCGATTTTAACCGGGCCCCCTTGGAAAAAAAAAGTACCATGGGCCCGAAAGCGTTGTTCCGGCCGCCCGGGAAGGGGCGAGGAGTTTTAAATTGCCCGTTTTCGGCCCCCTTGGCCCCAAGGCCCGGTTTAAAAGTTTTCCCGCCCCCCTTGGAGGTCCAAGCACCAAAATTTTTCCCAAAAAAACGTTTTGGGGGGAAAAATTTTTTTTAAAAAGGCCGGGTTGTCCCCGGAACGGAGGGGCTCGGACCCGTTTTCCCTGCGAGAAATTTTTTTTTTTGGGCGCGGGGCCCCCCGGGGGGCGAGCCGGAAGGTTTTTGGCCCTTTGGTGCGCGCTTTTTTTCCAAACCGGGCTTCCTGAAAGGGGCCCCAACTTGGGCGGTCCAAGCGTTCATCGAAAACCGCTTTTGCCCCGGCTCATTAGGGGGCCCCCGGGGGGGGGCCCCGGGCCGAAAGGCCCCCCTCGGAGGGGCCCCCCATGCGGGAAGGGTTGGGGTTGGGAGCGGGGGGGCAGGGGGCGGACAAGGATGCCCGTTCGCGCTTTCAAAAGGCCCGTGAAAGGCCGCTTGGGGTTTTGGTTTGGTTTTGTGTTGGGTTGGGGTTTGGGGGTTTTTTTGGGGGGGGGGTTGGTGTGGTGGTGGGCGGGGGTTTTGTGTGTGGTGTGTGTTTTTGTGTTGGGGTGGGGGGGGGTTTTGGGGGGTGGGGTGCTTGTGATTCAAAAGATTTTTGTATATAATGAACTCACTTTTTCTCTCTTTCTCTCTCTCTCCCCTTCTTTTCTCTCTCTCTCTCTCTCTCTCACGTTGGTTAAATTTTTAAAAAGCTAATAATCACGATTTCAAAGGGGAAATCAACCTTAAAAAGCCGGCAATGAAAATTGAATAGTGTTTGGGGGATTCCCTTCTTTTTATTCCCCCTTTTCTTTTAGAGGCAGGGCCATTTCTTTTATGGAACCTAAGGGTTTTTTTTTTGTTCCTCATTGGATTTTTAAAACCTGAGGGGCGAAGAAGATAAATAATTTTTTTTATAGTTTTAATTTAGGAAAAATTTTGGTGTATAATACCAAAAAATACCTGTCTCCAGGTTTCCCGATCGGACAAAAACCCTAATATAACCCCCCTCCCCTTTTTATATTTTAAAATTTTTAAAATATATATAGTTTTTAATTAAACCCAAAATATTCCATCTCGTCCGGGGTGGGCCCCCAATTACTTAGCAACTTTTATATAAGGGCGAATCGGGTAAAAATTACACTTTTGAGGAAATCCGAAAACCGCAAACTCCTTATCTGGCCCCTATTTCATGGTAGCAAACAACTTATGGAGCGACATTTTTTCATTTGCGGTTGGACAAGGGGGCTTATTAAATTTAATTAAATTTTTCCTTGCCTTCAGGGAAAAGGAAAAAATGAAAAGTAGACCCGTTGCCCAGGGGGGAAAAGGTTTTTTACTAGGGGAAATTCCCTTCTCTAATGGAAGGGAAAATTTAAATTTTGGGACAGGGAAAACCCCATCATCTTTAGAAAGGGGCATTTTTAAAAAAGGAGGGATTCAAAAATTTGACTGAAAATGTTAAAACCGCCCGTATTACTCTTTTTGTTAAAAATACTAAAAAATATTTTAATGGGTTTTTGGGTTTTTTTCTATTTTTGACCTCATTTTTAGGGTACTAAAAAAAACCTTTGAAAATGTTTTTCCCGGGAAGAATTTTTTTTTCCTTAAAAAATTACCGAACCTAGAAAAAGTTCCCCCCGGAAACCCGAGACTTTCAAGATGGATGGAAAATATGTGTTTTTAAGACAAATTTCATTTTTTTCTTTGGGCGAGGGGAAAGGTTGGGCAAACCTGTCGATGAAATACTATTGCCCCTTGGGCCCCTAGTAAGAATTTCCAGTTTTTCAAAATTTTTGGGGATTTAAATTTAGAAAAAAATGGGCCCCCCGGAACCCTTTCATTGGATTTTTTATGCCAAAAAACTTTAAATTAGAATTTAAAGACCTAATTTTAATTTTTGGTTTGACGACATAAAAAAGGGGCGACGATCCTAACCCCCTTTTTAAGATCAGAAGGGGGCTAATGTTATAAATTTTAAAAATTTTTTTTTCGAAAGGAAAAACAAAAACCCCAAAGGCACAAAAGAACCGGAAAGGGATTGCCCGCAACATTTTACCCCATAAAACCCGAAACAAAAGATTTGTACCCCCCCGGGCATCGTCATCGGGCAAAAAATTTATATTGTCAAATGTGACATGATGGGAAATCCAAGAAATGGAATTTTTTTTTGGGGCCTCCGTAAAGCTTTAGTTAACTATGAAAAAAAATGCTATCGAGAGATTTCTCTTTTCTAGAAAATATATTTTCAATTAAATTTTGAAATGGGAAAGGGTCTTAATATGATTTTTTGTGTTTTTAGTTCAAATTTTTTATTTTCATTATTATTATTATTTATTATTATTTTTTTATTATTTTTTATGTAAAAATTTCCCCTGTACAATTAAAGGTTTTTAGTAAAAATTTTTTTTATTTTTTTTTAAAATCCTCTCTAAAAAACTCCTGGTTAGTCTTTTGTTTTATTGTTCCCCCTCTCTTTTTTCTGTTTTCTTTGGGGTCACTGTTCTTTTCATGTCGTCTTCTATTAGAAGGGGAAAAAGCATTTGCAATCATCGTTGCCACTCTAAGGGTATCTGGGGTGTGAATTTTTTGAGCATTTTATTTATAGAAGCAAATATAATATTTAAGGCGCTAGCCATCATCTCGAAACATTTGCTTGTCCTTTGGGTACTTTGTGATCCTTGGATGTCACTATTATAGTCATCATAACCACTGTTACTACTATCGAGCCCCTCAGAGTTTACTACGTCAACGGTGCATGTATCGGCAATATAAGCTATTTCATCTATTTCATTTTCAGTATATTCACCATCTCTTCTAAAGCCCCCCTGAACAAACTTCTCTGCTGCAGATTGTTCAAACATAATAACATCTGTCATAGCAGAGACACTATTCGTCTTTGAACACAGAGATAATGATGACTGATCCCTTTTTGGCTTTCCTTCACCAATTTTACTGCCGTCACGGTGATAGGTTAGGTAGATGTTTCCGGTTGATACATTATTAAAGACTTGAGAAAGATCCATCTCAGGTTCTTCTGACGCGTTAGGATCAAGTGCCTTTACCACTGCGACCTTCACATCATATATGAAGTTGGACGAAAGTAACTTTTTGAGGATGTAATTGGATGCAGAATCATAGTATAAAACATTATCATCATCATCATCATCATCATCATCATCACATCATCATCATCATCATCATCATCATTCTCATCATCATCATCGTCGAGAATTATATTTCGAATAGTCAAACTTGTAGATTCAGAAACGGGAGAGTGTCTGTCATGTCCACTGTCTGCGACGCTTGTCGCACCCAGTATCATTTCTGCTTCCGTGGTTGAAATATTATCCTGCAGTCTTACCACAGTAAGTGGTATTGCGTGGCCGCTGTGTTGACTCGCTCAACAATGCATTCAAAGGAATTTGATGCTTTGTCTACCATGATATCTTCTACTTGTCTAGAATTCATATAAATCCTGTAGTTTGTACTATTGCGTATAAAATAAAAAACAATACAATAATAGACAAATAATACTTTCATCATCATCAGCCATTAACAGGCATATTGGTTATAGAATACATCAACTCTAGTGGATGAATAATCTCACCATCGTCCTTAGACATATGGGTGTTGTTGTCAAGGGGTAGTTCTACTAACCCATTCAACTGGTCCGGTCCTGGTACAAATGTACGACGGGATCTTACATGTCTGTCTGTCTCCGGCTGACCCCCTCCCTCAGACGACTCTGTTGGAGTTTCATTGGGCTTTGAATCAGTCTTGTCATCACCAACACGATCTGATTTCTGGTTGTAGTTTGACGGGACCGACCCTGTTGACAAGGTACATTAGTTTTACATCAGACGGGACTGATGCTCTTTCCATTCTGTCTGATAGATTTACTTCAATGTTGGTCTTCTTCTCTCCGACAGGTCCAAGTTCATTTAACTTTCCCTTTTCT
>NW_023661317.1:7865-60593 GCF_015228065.2 Penaeus monodon
TTTGCGAGGGTGGTTTTGGGGGGGGGGTTTTATTAGGGGGGTTTTTTGGGGGGGGATTTTTTTTATTTTAAATAGGGATATATAATATATATATATTATATAATATATATTATATATTATATATATATTATATATATATTATATATATATATATTATATATATAATTATATATATATGTCATGAATTTGGTATTAGTTATTATGTTATTATATTATTTTATTTTTATTATATTTATTTTGTGCACCATTTAAAACAATATTTATAATAATTAATAATTTAATAAATGTTATAATTTAAGATATTTATTTATAGATTAAATTACATAAATACGATGATAATAAAAATTATTATAATATATATTTTTATATATTTTATAATATATTTATATTATATGATTATATATTATATGTATATAGTTATATGTTTATATAGTATTAAATATACATATATTAATATATATAATATAGTATTATATGAATTTTTTATATATATATATTATAATAATATTATTATTTCTTATATATATTTATATACTATATATATACTATTATTATATTTATACTATTATATGATATTATTGATTGTATGATATAGTATACTTTTTATTTACGTATAATATACCGTTATTTGATCAATAATACATAAATAGAAAGTATATATATTATAATATATATATATGATATATATATATATATATATTATATTATATATATTTATATATATATATTATTTGTGAAATATATATATTATATTATGTAGTTTGTTGTGGTTTTTGTTGTTTTAGTGTTTATTATTTTATTATTGTTATTTTATTTATTATGATTATATATTTATGTGTTGTGTGTTTGTGGGGTTGTGTTGTCGTGTGTGTGTGTGTGTGTGTGGTTGTGTGTGTGTGTGTAAGAGTATATTTTGTTATTGTGATGTATATTATATATAAGTATAGTATAATATATAATATTATATATATGATATATTTATAATATATATATTTATATATATATATATATATATATATATATATATATATATATATATTATATATATATATATATATATATATAATATATATATATATAATTATTATATATATATATATATATATTATATATAATTTATATATATAAGAAAATTATATATGTGTTATTATGTTTATTGTATATATATATAAATTATTTTTATATAATTATATATTAAGGGAGTCAGGAGAGTTTAAAAGATCGAGTTTTCGAAAAGGTCATTTAATTTTTAGTCCTTTTGGGGTGGTTTGAGGTGGAGTTTTTTTTCTTCGAGTAGCTGGCGGGGGGTGTATAGATCCACTATTCGATTTTATAATACGAATTTATTAATGAGACCCCCACGTCAGTCGATAATTATAAATATATATATATGACATCAAATATTGCGTCGTTGGGATCTCATACGGGCGGTTATAAGCAGGCAGGTTAACGCGGTTATACCGAGAGTCCTGGGGTCGATGATGCGCTACTTTTTTTTTGTATGAATTTTTTATGTGTGTGTTTCAAAACTTTGTGCGCCATGATTATTCCTGCAAAAATCTGAGGAGTCCATCTCTCGATCTGTGATTGGCAGGTTAAGCGGGCATAGCCGGCAGTTATAACCCGAGAGTCTCGGTCGATTGATCCGCAACTTTTTTTAGTTAATATTTTTCTTATTAGTGTATGCGTCGGAGCGCGTGCAGAGAGTTCGTCCAAGCACACCAAGTGGGTGTGTGTGTGTGTGTGTGTGTGGTGTGTGTCTGTGTGTCCCTGTGTGTGTGTGGTGTGTGTGTGTGTACGTCAGCGCGTTTCATCGACATACGCTTTGCTCGTCTTCGTGTCTGACACGCTCTCGGACGTACCATGGCGAGTCGTTGTGTCGGGGCGCGCAGACGAGACGAAGGATGCCGGGCGCGCTGCAAACGCCCGTGAGAGGCCGCTTGTGACGGTCCAGCGCGTTCCAAATCGACAGCTTTGCTCGCTTCTGGTCTCTGTCTGACGACGCTCTCGGACGTAACCATGCGAGCGTTGTCGGCGCGCAGAGCGAGACGAAGGATGCCCGTAGCGCGCCACAACGGCCCGTGAGAGGCCGCTTGGACGGTCCAAGCGCGTTCATCGACACACTTTGCTCGCTCTAATTGTCCGCTGGTCTTGACGACGCTCTCGGACGTGCCATGCGAGCGTTGTGTCGTGCGGCGCAGAGCGAGACGAAGGATGCCCGTGCGCGCTGCAACGGCCCTTGAGAGGCCGCTTGACGGTCAAGCGCGTTCATCGACACTCCTTTGCTCGCTATGTCGCTGTCCTGACGACGCTCTCGGCCGTGCCACGACGAGCGTTGTTGGCGCATCGCAACAAGATGTTACGGCGCACTCCAAAAACTTTTTTATTAGGGAGAAATTTTGACTTTTTTTTGTACCAATGCTACCGTAAACAGTGCACCAACGAATTCTAGACAGGATTCGAAATATCTGCAAAACCTACTTTATATGAATATTTCATCGATTTCAGCAGTCCACAGGAGTTTTGAGAAAACTCGAATCAAAATTCGATAAGCAAAAGTAATGGATGGATCGGTTCTGAAATTCTGGGGTTTAGAATTACGTGGCCTACGCCCACTCATCCGCCTCTGAGATCACACGACCCACTATTCCATTTTATAACGAACTTAATTAAGAGACCCCCGACCGTCCGTCGATAATATAAAATATATATATATATGACATCAAATATTGGCGTCGTTGATCTCATACGGGCAGGTTAAGCAGGCAGGTTAACGCGATATAACCCGTAGAGTCCTGGGTCGATGGATGCGCTACTTTTTTTTGTATGAATTTTATGTGGTTTGTTTCAAAACTTTGTGCGCAATGATTAATTCATGTAAAAAGTCGAGTAGTCATCTCTCGATCTGGGATTGGCAGGTCATCGGGCATAGGCAACGCAGTTTTATAACCCGAGAGTCCTCGGGTCGATGGATCCGCAACTTTTTTTTTTGATATTTCTTATTAGTGTATGCTCGGAGCGCTGCAAGAGAGTCCGTCCAGCACCCCAGTGTGTGTGTGTGTGTGTGTGTGTGTCTTGTGTGTATGTGTGTGTGTACAGTCAGCGCTTCATCGACACGCTTTTTGCTCGCTCATGTTCGCTGTCTGTCTTACGCCTCTCGGCCGTGCCATGCGCGCGTTGTCGGCGCGCAGCGCAGACTAAGGATGCCCCCGTTGCGCGCTGCAACGGCCCGTGAAGGCCGCTTGGAAACGGTCCAAGCGCGTTCATCGACACGCTTTGCTCGCTCATGTCGCTGTCTGACGACGCTCTCGGACGTACCATGCCGAGCGTTGTCGGGCGCGCAAGCGGACGAAGGATGCCCGTGCGCGCCACAACGGCCCGGTGAGAGGCCGCTTGGACGGTCCATAGCGCGTTCTCCGACACGCTTTTGCTCGCTCATGTCGCTGTCTGACGACGCTCTCGGACGTGCCATGCGGCGTTTCGGGCCGCAGAGCGAGACGGAAGGATGGCCCGTGCGCGCGCTGCCACGGCCCGTGAGAGGCAGCTGGACGGTCCAAGCGCGTTCAATCGACACTCTTTGCTCGCTCATGTCGCTGTCTGACGACGCTCTCGGACGTGCACGCGAGCGTTTTGCGCATCGCAACCAAGGATGTTGACGTAGCACTCCAAAACTTTTTTTGATATTAGGGAGAACATTTTTGACTTTTTTTTGTCCCAATGCGACCGTACAGGCACCAACGGAATCCTCTAAGACATGGATTCGAAATATCGGCAAAACCCGAATTTATATGAAATATTTCATCGATTCAGCAGTCCCCACAATGAGTTTGAGGAAAACTCGCATCAAAATTCGAATAAGAGCAAAGTATGGATGGATCGTTTCTGAAATTCTGGGGTTAGAATTAACGTTGTCCTACGCCCACTCTCCCGCCACTTCTGGAGATCACAACGACCCATATTCGTTTTATAACGATTTAATTAGAGACCCCCCGTCCAGTCCGAGAAATATAAAATAATATATATATGACATCAATATTGCTCGTTGGATCTCATATCTGGCAGGTTAAGCAGCAATGGTTTACGCGGTTATAACCCGAAGTCTGGGGTCGAGGATGCGCCTACTTTTTTTTGTATGAATTTTTATTTGTTTTTGTTTCAAACTTGTGCGCCATACTTAATCTGCAAAAATCGAGGATCCATCCTCGATCTGGGATTGGCAGGTTAAGCGGCATAGGCCAACGCAGTTATAACCGCGACAGTCTCGGGTCGTGGATCCGCACTTTTTTTTTATATGAGTATTTTCCTTATTAGTGTATGCGTCGAGCGCGTGGCAAGAGAGTCGTCCAAGCACACCAGTGGGTGCCATCTGTGTGTGTGTGTGTGTGTGTGTGTGTGTGTGTGTGTGTGGGTGTGTGTACAGACAGCGCGTTCTCGCCACGCCTTGTGCTCGCTCATGTCGCCTGTCTGACGACGCTCCCTCGCACTACCATGCGAGCGTTGTCGGGCGCGCAGAGCGGAGACGAAGGCTGCCCGTGCGCTGCTGCCACGGCCCGTGAGAGCCGCTTGGACGGTACCCAGCGCGTTCATTCATCGCACGCTTTGCTCCTCATGTCGCTGTCTGACCGACGCTCTCGAACGTACCAAGCGAGCGTTGTCGGGCGCAGCAGAGCGAGACGTAGATGCCCCGTGCGCGCGCCCACAACGCCCGTGAGAGGCCGCTTGGACGTCCAAGCGCGTCAATCGACACGCTTTGCTCGCGTCTGTCCCGCTGTCTGAACGACGCTCTCGGACGTGCCATGCGAGCGTTGTCGGCGCGCAAGAGCGAGGACGAAGGATCCGGTGCGCGCTGCACGCCCTTGAGAGGCCGCTTGGACGTCCAAGCGCGTTCATCGACACCTTTGCTCGCTCATTCGCTGTCTGACGACGCTCTCGGACCGTGCCACCACGCGAGCGTTGTTGGGCGCATCGCAACAAAGGATGTTGACGGAGCACCCAAAAACTTTTTAATAATGGAGAAATTTTGACTTTTTTTTGTACCAATGCTACCGTACAGGCACCAACGGAATCTCTAAGACAGGGATTCGAAATATCTGCAAAACCCGAATTTATAGAATATTTCATCGATGTCAGCAGTCCCACAGGAGTGTTGAGGAAAACTCGAATCAAAATTAGAATAAAGCAAAGTATGGGATGGATCGTTCTGATCTGGGGGTTTAGATTACGTGGCCCTACGCCCACTCATCCCCGCACTCTGAGATCAACATACGACCCAATATTCGATTTAATACGATTTAATTAAAGACCCCCACGTCAGTCGATAAATATAAAAATATATATATGACATCAAATATTGCGTCGTTGGATTCTCAGCTGCAGGTTAGCAGGCAGGGTTTAACTCGGTTTATAACCCCGAGAGTCTGGTGGGTCGAATGAGATGCGCTACTTTTTTTGTAATGAATTTTATGTGTATGTTTCAAAACTTTGTGCTCCATGATTAATTCATTAGCAAAAATCGAGAGATTCCATCCTCTCGATCTGATTGGCAGTTAAGCGGGCATAGGCAACGCAGTTTATAACCCGAGAGTCCTCGGGTCCGATGGATCCGCAACTTTTTTTATATGATATTTCTTTAATTAGTGTATGCCGCGGAGCCGCGTGCAAGAGAGTCGTCAAGCCAACCAGTGTGTGTGTGTGTGTGTGTGTTGTGTGTGTGTCTGTGTGTGTGTGTGTGTGTGTTTACAGTCGCGCGTTCATCCGCACGCTTTGCTCGCTCATGTCGCTGTCTGACGACGCCTCGGACGTACCATGCGAGCGTTTTGTCGGGCGGCGAGCGAGACGATGGATGCCCCGTCGCGCTGCAACGGCCCGTGAGAGGGCCGCTTGGACTGTCCAGCGCGTTCTCGACACGCTTTTGCTCGCTTCATGGTCGCTGTCTGACGACGCTCTCGGACGTACCATGGAGCGGTGTCGGGCGCGCAGAGCGGACGAAGGATGCCCCGGGCCGCCACATAACGCCCGTGAGAGCAGCCTTGGACGGTCCAAGCGCTTCATCGACACGCGTTGCTCTCTCATCGTCGCCCTGTCTGACGACGCTCTCGGCCGTGCCCAATGCGAGCGTTGTTCGGCGCGCAGAGGAGACGAAGGATGCCCGTGCGCGCTGCAAAACGGCCCTTGAGAGGCGCTTGGACGTCCAATCGCGTTCACGACACGCTTTGCTGCTCAATGTTCGCTGTCTGACACGCCTCGACGTGCACCGAGCGTTGGTAGGGCGCATCGCACCAAAGGATGTTTACGGAGCACTCCAAAAACTTATGTATTAGGGAGAAATTTTGACCTTTTTTTGTACCGAATGCTACCTACAGGCACCACGGAATCTCTAAAGAACCAGGGATTCGAAATATCTGCAAACCCAATTATATGAATATTCATCGATTTTCAGCAGTCCCACAGGAGTTTGAGGAAAACGCAATCAAAATTCGAATAAAGCAAAAGTAAGTGGATGGATCGTTCTTAAATTTCTGGGTTAGAAATTACGTGTGCCTACGCCCACATCCTCCCGCACTCTGAGATCACACGACCCCACATTCGATTTTATACTAATTTAATTATAGACCCCCGTCAGTCGATAAAGATATAAATATCTATATATGACAATCAAATATTGCGTCGTTGGATCTATACTGGCAGGTTCAGCAGGCATGGTTAACGCGGTTATAACCCGAGATTCTGGGGTTCGATGGATGTCGCTACTTTTTTTGTATGAATTTTTATGTGTTTGTTTCAAAACTTTGTCGCCATGAATTAATTCATGCAAAAATCGGAGGTCCATTCTCTCGATCTGGGGATTGGCAGGTAAGCGGCATAGGCAACGCAGTTATAACCCGAGAGTCTCCGAGTTCGATGGATCCGCAACTTTTTTTTATATGAATAGTTTCTTTATTAGTGTATGCGTCGGAGCGCGTGCAAGAAGAGTCGTCCAGCACACCAGTGTGTTGTGTGTGTTGTGTGTGTGTGTGTGTGTGTCTGTGTGTTCTGGTTGCTGTGTGTGTGTGTGTGTGTGTACAGTCAAGCGCGTTCATCGACACCTTTGCTCGCTCATGTCGCTGTCTGACGACGCCTCTCGGACGTACACTGCGAGCGTTTGTCGCGTGCGCAGAGTGGAGACATTGGATCCCGTGCGCGCTGCAACGTCCGTAGAGGCCGCTGGACGTCCAAGCGCGTTCATCGACAGACGCTTTGCTCGCTCATGTCGCTGTCTGACGACGCTCTCGCCGTGCATGCGAAGCGTGTCGGCGCGCAGAGCGAGACGAAGGATGCCCGTGCGCGCTGCAACGGCCCTTGAAGAGGCCGCTTGGACTGTCCCACGCGTTCATGCGACACGCTTTGCTCGCTCATGTCGCTGTCCTTCACGAGCTCTCGGACGTGGCCACGCGAGCGTTGTGGGCTCATCGCAACAAAGGATGTTGACGGAGCACTCCAAAAACTTTTTTATTAGGGAGAAATTTTGACTTTTTTTTTGTACCAAATGCTACCTACAGGCACCAACGGATCTTCTAAGACGGGATTTCGAAATATCTGCAAAAACCCGAATTATCTGAAATTTCATCGATTTCAGCGTCCCACAGGAGTTTGAGGAAACTCGAATCAAAATTCGAATAAAGCAAAGTATGGATGGAATCGTTCTGAAATTCTGGGTTAGAATACGTGGCTACGCCCACCTCATCCCCCGCACTCTGAGATCACACGACCCACTTTCGATTTTTATTACGAATTTATTAAGAGACCCCCCACGTCATTCGATAATATACAAATATATATATGACATCAACTATGCGTCCGTTGATCTCATACTGGCCAGTAAGCAGGCAGGGTAACGCGTTTATAACCCGAGAGTCTGGTCGATGGATGCGCTACTTTTTTTTGGGTATGAATTTTTATGTGTTTTTGTTTTCAAAACTTTGTGCACCATGAATTAATTCATGCAAAAATCCGAGGAGTCCATCTCTTCGATCTGGGATTGGCAGGTAGCGGGCAATAGCAACGCAGTTATAACCGAGAGTCTCGGTCGATGGTCCGCAAACTTTTTTTTTATATGAATATTTCTTTATTAGTGTATGCGTCGGAGCGCGGTGCAAGAGGTCTTTCCAAGCACACCAGTGGGTGCCGTCAGGCTCATGAGGACCGGTCCTAGCGCGTTCATCGACACGCTTTGCTCGCTCATAGCGCTGTCTGACGAGCTCTCGGACGTACATGCGAGCGTTGTCCGGCCGCGCAGAGCGGACGAAGGATGCCCGTGCGCGCTGCAACGGCCGTGAAAGGCCGATTGGACGGTCCAAAGCGCATTGCATCGCACGCTTTGCTCGCTCATAGCGCTGTCTGACGACGCTCTCGGACGTACCATGCGAGTGTTGTTGGGCGCGCAGAGCGAGACGAAGGATGCCCGTTCGCGCTGCAACGGCCCGTGAAAGGCCGCTTGGTGTGTATGTGTGTGTGTGTGTGTGTGTGTGTGTGTGTGTGTGTGTGTGTGTGTGTGTGTGTGTGTGTGTGTGTGTGTGTGCTTGTTGCATGGCAATGAGGTATGTCATATAATGAACTCACTTATCTCTCTCTCTCTCTCTCTCTTTCTCGTCTCTCGTCTCAGTCCTTCTCTCTCTCTCTCTCTCTCTCTCTCTCTCTCTCTCTCACGTTGTATGTATAACCGCTAATAATCACGATGCAAGGGAACTCAACTAATGCGGCTATGAAATTGAATCTGTTTTGTGATTCCCTTCTTTTTATTCCCCCTTTTCTTATAGAGGCAGGTCCATGCTTTCATGGAACCATAAGGGTTAGTTGTCTCCTCATTGGATTATAAGCCTGAGTCGAAGAAGATAAATAATTTTTTTCTAGTTAATCAGACATTCTGGTGTATAATACCAAAATATACCTGTCTCCAGTTCCAGATCGGACAAAGACATAATATAACCACCCTCCCCTTTTATATATATATATACATATATATATATATATACGAACTATTCCATCTCGTCCTGGGTCAACCCTAATTACTTGAGCAAGCTATATATAAGACGAATCGGAGTAACTTACCACGTTACGAGGAATCCGAATACCCGGAACTCTTATCTGGCGCCATATTTTCCTATGGTAGCAAGCAACTTATGGAGCGACATTGGTTCATTTGCGGTCTGGACAGGGGCCTTATTATTATAATCATGTCCTTGCACTTCAAGGTAAATTGACACATAAATGTCGTACTTTCCGTTTCCCAGTGAAAGGTTTCCTAGGGAACTACATTCCGTCTAAATGAGAAGGATATAAAGTTATGACAGTAAAACCACATCATCTCTAGTCAGGGACATTTCAGAAAGGAGGAGATTCAAAATCGACTGGGGCAAAATGTTAACAACCGCCAGTATTACATCTTCTGTTAACAATACTTAAATATGTTAATGTATATTGGTTCGTTCTATATTGACCTCATTCTAGGATACTAGGAAAACCTTTGAATGTTAATCCACGGGAAGCATTATTTTCCCAAACAATTACCGACGCTGCAATGTCACCCGATACCAGAACTTTCAAGATGGATGGAACTATGATGTTTCTGAAGACATTGCATTTATTTCTTCGGGCGATGGAATGGTGTCAATAACCTGTGCGAATGAAATACTATTGTTCCAATTGTCCAATAGGTCTAAGATGTCCAGTGGATCAAATTCCTGAGAGCATTCAATGAAAATGGGCGACGGAACTCTTACATTGGATATATGCCAAACCTCACTTCAGAATGTAAAACCTAATTAATTTGGTCGACGACATAAAATGGTCTACGATCCATAAACAAACTTTGAAGATCAAAGGTGGCTAAATGTTCATATTCCAAAGTTTAACTTCGAAGGAAACTACAAACCATCAATGGTCACAATGAACGGAATTGGATGCAGCAACATTATATCCACATAACCAAGAATCACAGATCGTACCTCCCAGGACATCGTCTCGCTAACATTTGGATATTTGTCACTGTGACTATGATGTTACACATCAAGAAATGGGAATGTTTCTTGGGTCCTCCTGTAAGCTTTAGTAACTATGAGACAATAATGCTATCAGAGATTTCTCTTATCTAAGAAAAATATATTTTCAATTATGTAATGAAATGCAAGAGATCTTAATATGATTTTATTTTGTGTTTTAGTTTACATTATTAATATTATTATTATTATTATTATTATTATTATTATTATTTATCACATACACTGTACAATTAAAGGGTATTTAGTAGAATTATTTTATTATTTTTTTGATATCCTCATCTGAAATCTCCTGGTATATGTCTATGTTGTATGTGTCGCTCTCTTTTTTTCTGTTGCCCGTTGCGTCCTGTTCTTGTCATCGTCGTACCCCTTCTATTAGAAGGTAGAATGCATTTGCAATTCATCGTTGCCACTCTACGAATATCTGGGGGTGTGAGTTTCTGGCATTTTATTTATAGAAGGCAATATAATATTTAAGGCTCTAGCCCATCATCTCGAAACATTTGCTTTGTACCTTTGGGTACTTTGTGAATCCTTGGATGTCACTATTATAAGTCATCATACCACTGTTACTACTATCGAGCCCCCTCAGAGTTACTACGTCAACGGTGCATGTATCGCAATATAAGCTATTTCATCTATTTCATTTTCAGTATATTCCACCATCTCTTCTAAAGCCCCCCTGAACAAACTTCTCTGCTGCAGGATTTTCAAACATAATACATCTTGTCATAGCAGAGACACTATTCGTCTTTAACACAGAGATAATGATGACCTGATCCTTTTTGGCTTTTCCTTCACCAATTTTACTGCCAGTCACGGTGAATAGGTTAGGTAGATGCTTTCCGGTGATACATTAGTAAAGACTTGAGAAAGATCCATCTCAGGTTCTTCTGGACGCATAGGATCAAGTGCCCTTACACTGCGACCTCACATATATATGATTGGACGACCATAACTTTTTGAGGATGTAATTGGATGCAGAATCATAGTATAACAAATCATTATCATTATCATCATCATCATCATCATCATCATCATCATCATCATCATCATCGTCGAGAATTATATTTCGAATAGTCAAACTTGTAGATTCAGAAACGGGAGAGTGTCTGTCATGTCCACTGTCTGCGACGCTTGGCCGCACCCAGTAATCATTTTCTGCTTCCGTGGTTGAAATATTCGCCTGCAGTCTTACACAGTAAGTGGTATTTCTGTGGCCGCTGTTTGTTGACATCGCTCAACAATGCATTCCAAGGATTTGATGCTTTGGTCTTACCATGATTCTTCTACTTCTAGAATTCATATAAATCCTCTAGTTTTGTACTATTTGCGTATAAAATAAAAAAACAATACAATAATAGACAAATTAATACTTCATCACATCATCAGCCCATTAACAGGCATATTGTTTTAGACTATCACCTCTAGTGGAAGAATAATCTCACCATCGTCCTTAGAACATATGGGTGTTGTTTGTTCAAGGGGTAAGTTCTACTAACCCATTCAACTGGTCCGTCCTGGTACAAATGTACGACGGATCTTACATGGTCTGTCCTGTCCTCCGCTGATCCGCCTCCCTCAGACGACTCTGTTGGAGTTTCATTGGGCCTTTGAATCAGTCTTGTCACACCAACACGATCTGATTTCTGTTGTAGTTGACGGACCCGACCCGTGTTTGACAAGGTACAAACTTAGTTGTTACATCAGACGATGATGCTCTTTCCTTCTGTCCTGATAGATTTACCTTCATTTGGTCTTCTTCTCTCCGACAGTGGTCAATTCATTTAACTTTTCTTCTCCATATGTTTTTTACCACCGTAATACTACATTGTCCAGAACAATCTTGGTAAGATGGCTGATGTGGGGGTGGTTGATCTGATGACCTTATTGTCTGGAACGGCGCCTCTTGTGCTGGCCGACGCCGCGGAAACCACCAAAGGAACTTGCTCATGTGTACTACCATCTTTGATCAGTTCTTGGGCAAGTCCTTAACTGGTTGATTTACTAAATCATTCGACTTGCCAACTCTGAGGGCGCCAGTGGTTGCTGGAAACTATCACCTCTATCTATTTCCGATTTAATCACCCCTCAAAGGATTCTGTTTATCTTCTTTTAATTTCCTCTTTAAACCAAACGAGCATAAAGTCCACACATGTGTATTGGTGGCTGGGTTCTCTTTTGCCGTCATCAGTCAGTGTGAAATTATTCATCTCTTTGTTGTGAAATGAAAATCATATTCCACCCTCTAATCTATGTCTATAGTTTGTTGCCCGACCCTGATTGAGAGTGTACTCTTTGCCGTTACATCAGAGTGACTGGCTTTTTTCATACCATCTGGCTGCAAGTATCTTAACTCGCCCTGGTAATCTTCACTAGGGACAGTTTTTTATATTTTCTTTTGTTGTATAGGCCTCTTACATCACACTGCTGGTATCATCAAGAACAAATTTGTCACTGGTTTAATGTGGGACTATTTTCTGAATGATCCCACTTTGAGTGACAGCGCCTGTTGTACAAGGGGTGACGCCACGGGCGTTCTGACGAGACTTAGCTCCGTTACTATTCCCTCGCTTAAGTTCTGTTGGATCACGGGTGTGTACTCTGACCTCTAACTCTTAAGATAGGAAATAATAGCTTCCTCTAGGGAGGGGGGGTGCGATGAGGGGATGGATAACACTGTTTAGAAGCATGCCTTTTCAGAATATGTTTTATGGTTTGCAGTTATTAGGGGGGGGGGGAAGTACCATAGCCAACAGTGCCAGGTGTGTATTGGCCTACCCCACAGATGAGGCAAAGAGACGACTGTGACAATCGACGTTAGTTACTAGCAATCACATTATTTATTGACTGATCATAGCTACCGATGCTGTTGCTGTTACTGTTGTTAAACTGTTATTTGTATTTACGTGTGCAAATTCTGTAAGTGGGGAAACCATATCACCCACACACCACACATATATATTATATCTAATATATATATATATATTATATATCTAAATATATATAAATATATATTATATATTAACAGTAGGAGAGGGAAACAAATGAAATTGTGGTATCGTATCAGGATCTTTTATTATCTGACAAGATGTCCAAGGTAAAACTTAGTGACGTGAAAAAAAAAAATTTTGGGCCCAAATCATATGCAACAACAATTAGGCCCCAGAATACCAAATATACTAGCTTGCAGCCAGCGAAAGAGATAAGCCGACAACGTCTTTTGATACGATCCTAGTGGCTTACCTCATTGGTTGTTATTTTGGTGTCTGTGATTGGTATCATACCGCCTTTTGGCTAGCAACGTGGCCTTCAGTAGTTCACTGACCAATCACCAGAAAAATACTACCAACGTCCGAATATAATCCAAACCTACCCACAACCTCTTCTATTGCATGGCAATAGGCCGTTCCAATCTAGTTTATATTCCCAAGAATGGAATCTCGATTGTCTAACGAAAAAACCAGCGAGACAGAGTCAATGATTCTCTAACCCTTCTGCCGATCACCGTTTGAAGCTGCTCCAGAACTGGCAGCCTCAACATTGATTTCGGAAAGGAAGATCTTCCGACAATACCGGTCAAACTCTCGTTCCGGAGAGTGCAGAGCCATTTTCCATGGGGGGGGAGGAGTCTTTCCCTGGAACGGTAGCAATTCCATGGGCCGTTGAAAAAATCAGGAGCCTTCATAGCCAACATTACCAAGGCGCATTAGCTAAACCCTTCAGAGCACGAAGACGAAGTAATGATCAATGTTTGTGCTGTGGTGATCGATGCTGATCGCAACTGACTGAAGGAGGAGCTTCTACAAAAGCTGTATTAGCCACCGCACCGGCGACTCATCTGTCGAGTCTCATGAGGCTAAGATAACTACCTCTAGCGAGACCTACACATGTATCGCAGATGACCGCTCGCGAACCTAAGACTCTAGCCGGCGTCATTGCGACTGTGATCAATGTAACCCTCGTGAACGCTGGAGCATTAAAGAAGACAACCCCCAAAGAACAAATAGAACTGGGCCCTGTATTTCTCTTGAAACTGTCTGGCCGAAGGACTGCCGAAGTGGGGGGTCTACTACACTTGGAACCGAGGACTGGAGAGGAAACGTCTAACGCCACTAGTTCTTCCCGGAGGTGGTGGCGATTTTCTATCCCCTTCTCTACTTTTTGATGCTGTCCTGACACCTCGGTAATACCGACGTCCCTGAGCGACCCATAGTTTTTAGGTCCGCGTACCTGTCTACAGATTAAACGAGTCCCGTTGTTGAAATGGACACAATCGCATACCCCGGTGATTCAGAAATGGCGTGACGAGAGTTACTACACCGAGAAGGGCGGGAATTGTCCGACTGTCACTGCCGTGTCAACCGGAGCCGAAGCCTCCAGCCTCTGCAGAGTCGTCAAGGTGTCACCCCCTGCACCCAACATCGACGATAGAGTTGGTGGCGAGGTAAGTAGTGTAAATCCACCTTCAATCAGCACCCCTCAATCAGAAGGGTCGAAGCACTGAGGGCATCGATAGATCCCGTTGGAAGCACAGGGGTCTGGTGGATTACCTATCGCTAATCCACTGCCCACGTTACTCCGGAACGTCGTAAGATGTCGTCCATCCCGGTTGAGCTGTCCGTATGGCCCATCATCTTCTAATCTCGACTCCTACTTCACAGTTCCTTTCGTCTCGTGATCGGCCAAAGGTACCAGTACCTTCTCGCGCCTACAACGATCATGTTCGGCTACCATAGAGAATCATTCCCAACACTCCTTCACTTGGTGATCAAAACCCTCGAGGAAGTGGCAGAGTGGCAGTGAAGAGTACTCTAAGGCTGAAATGCGCCAAAGTGAACTGTCGAATTGCAGCCAAATAGACCATCAATCACATAGGAATGGGGGGGGGGTCAAGTCCATCATCACCTGTTGGGGTCGGCTAGTATTACTTACTATTGTAATCATAATGATATATTCTCTATTCTTTTGTCATCGCCATCAACTTAGGGGTATGCTTGGGACACCAGGGTCTTACTGCTCATAATACGATAATCTCTGGGTATGACAACTGACCCGATTCACCTCATCTGTGCCGCGTGTCGATCATTCGCAGCGATGATTACTATAGGTCCGTTCTGCCGCTGTCCTCCATGATACAGTCGTTCTCTGCAATGACTTGTCCTTCCTCGCCTAGCGTGACGGAATACGTTAAGGGCGATGGTGGCCGCACTTCTTCGTTGATATAATTACAATGCCGATGCGCTATCTCACTTTCTAGTCTTGACTCGATTGGGGTTAGTAGAACAGCAGTGGCTGTAGTAGTGGGTCACGTTCATCGTCGTGAGGCGACGATGGAATATGGCTCTTCTAAATGATGCTGAGGACTATGAGTGTGGGCTACAGGTTTTCTACAGGCACTTCAATTGCCGTGGCCGACCGTCTAGACCTAGACAGACGCTCGGTTTTTAAAAAAAAAAAAAAAAACAAAACCCGGTGGAGAGGTAACGGACCCCCTCGTCGATCATTTCGCTCTTCCCATCCGAGGAACTGATGACTGACAGGCGACATGGTTCAGGAATATGTTCCTGGGACGACCCATGTACGAGCCGGCGTGGAACTCTATCGCTGGGTGTTGAAACCGTATTAGACGAGTGTCTTTTCGCTAAGGTTGGCCCATCATCGTGGCAACTGGATTGGGCAGCTATGCACACGGGCCGTTTTAGAGCAATTGCGGTCTCCTGTTTTTTCGGCCATTGTGGCCTCTGAGTGTGGGCAATGCCATCGGCTAACGAGACTTTATGGCTTGGGTAGCAGAGGATGTCACTAACGTCGTGTTCCTCCCGCACCTTGGCTAACGCACAGGGGGCGTTGGTTCTCGATAAGATCGACACTGGACGAAATGGGCCGGCTAGCACTGCGTGGACTGCAGTTTCTCTCTGCCCTCTCAAACAAGCCTGTGTGTGGCTTTTTAGCGCGGTAATAGCGGGGGCCGGGTAGCTTTTACATCGAACCCGGCAGAGATCTCGCAGTGGCAAACCCTGTCTCCCATCCCATCGAGACTGATAAGGGGCGCCGTGGAGTATGGCTCATCCGTGATAAGGGGTAACAACAGACAGAAGAGTAGGAGTATTTGTAGGGTCTTCAAATCACTGCCGGTGTGGGGGGGGTTGGAATGCCGGCGTTGCATTTTATCTACCACTTCAAGCCTCTCTCCGGCTTGTTATGCCCAAGAACCTTTCCATAGTATTCATGGGAAGCCTCGACAGTCACGTGCCCGTCAGCGGCGACTAGCTCTATCCAGATGGGCCGAACATCGAGCTTCATTGACTATTCGCACCATCCTGCCTTGGCTCAGGGCCTTTCAATGTTCATGTTAAATAATTTTTGGTGTGAGTAGGCGGTCGTCACTTCCAGCTGTACCTGGTTTTAAGTGGACGAGAGAGCCTCGGTTATCTAGTAGCCAACTTGGTAGTGTGCAGCGATAAACAACAGTGTCATAGGTGAAGAGAAACCCACTAGTAGTCCCACCATGCTGTCCCTTAACAACTGCACTGCATGCCAACAGAGGCTACATCCTAGAGCACATTTACCTCTCCTCTCCCTCCCATGTGACGGGACCGTTCGGATCTGTGAGGCTAATAACTATTCTGCTACTCGCGGCCACTGCACCGAAACGATGGGGTCGCTTGTAAATGGTCAAAACGAGGTAGTCATTCGGGATTCCACGTATTTGTCTCGACAGTCTCGGATCAGGCCAGCTGACAGTAAATCAGATTCTTTACCTGATCTGAATGATTCAGAATGTGGCAGAAATATTCCTGCGTGAAAGACTTGGCCCAAGACTCAGAGGAAGATGGTGTTCCATCCATCGATTGTGTCAGCTGATGCTGCGTCAGAAGTTTTAGATGGCTGGCGTGGCAACTTTTTAACCGGCGTAGCAGTGATGGAGATTGGTTATATAGGGTCCGTCTCTGAACATACTAACACTTGTTCATCAGCAGAAGAACAGTGAAGTTGC
Source organism: Penaeus monodon (assembly GCF_015228065.2). Taxonomy (NCBI): domain Eukaryota; kingdom Metazoa; phylum Arthropoda; class Malacostraca; order Decapoda; family Penaeidae; genus Penaeus; species Penaeus monodon. Next base: position 24,903 of record NW_023661317.1, read on the forward strand.
TCTGATCATGAATGGTAATGGTATTAGGTATGATGATGATGATGATGATGATGATGAGATATTATGATGATGATGATGAATGATGATGATGGTGATGTTACATTTCAAACTTGAAAATGTTAAATGGCGTTAAGGTAACATGAGATATAGGCCAGACAATCTCCAGTTAGATGGTGGCGGAGACGAGAGGAAGATCGTGTCAACAGAGTCCCTCTACAAGCAATTCTGAGTCCCCCTCTTGGGACATGAAACGAAGGGTAAAACGATACTCGTCGTTCCACTGGCTCGGGTTCTTCTGTTGCCTTTCAAAAATTTCTGGGTGGTCTTCGGGCGAATATCCGATTTCCAGTGAACCCCCTGAACATTCAAAATCCTGTTATCAGTTACAGCTCCAGGACATTAACGTAACTGACACGAACTTTTTCCTACGGCAAAAGTTTCCATATGGTTCTTTCTTCTATTATCACGTCTTGCGATTGTTGTAGAAGGAATGAAGTGGGGGGCGTGATTCACATGTATGTGAGTCCCTCTCCAATATTTTGGCAGTACAGTCTGCTAATTGCCGTCCGATCCCGATAGTACCGAAAACGAATGTTTGAAGGAAACAATATTCCAGGTAGCTTTGGCATTTCAATTTCCGGTCGTGACGGTTCCCTGTCTCTACTTAACACCACAAAGATAATGAAGACATTTCACTGCCACCCACACCCAGTCATCGGACTCTAACATCGAAAGAATCTGTCGCTAAGCATCTGGAGTCGGCCTGGTACCTCTCCTGCTTCCCCCGATTAATCTCTGCAGGGGAAACTGGCACAATTAGCTTCCAGTGGGGCATGAACAATTTGAGACACTCTGGGGCCATCATCTGACCGAAGGGACACCATCACAAACGTTATTAAGATAGATCGGCATCCCCCTGTCAAGTCTACCGCAATCTCACAATCAATATACGTACCGACAAACCCACGTAAGATACTAACGACGACCAATGGTTTTTGATGTCTAGTCCGTTTTTGAAAGCTGCCCTCGTCAAGCTACAATTGCGGGCCACCGAGATGGCTGGAAGTTTGCCCGGATAGAGTGAACAGATAGTTAAATTTTGGCTTTAGGGGGCATCAGAGATATTGAAGAAGAATGACACCATAACTGACGGACAGGAAAATTGGCTTCGCCGGCGAGCTCGATCGTCTCAATCATCCCGGTCAGAAACACAGCTCTTAAAAATGTGCCATTATAACTAAAACCCAACCTTTGTCCATCCCCAGTTACAACCTGTCTGCTGTAGTTAGAAGCCTGTCAGATGCCGACTATTACAGTGTCTACCAAATGTTTGGCTTGTGGAACTGGATCGACATTGTATACCTTAGCTGTTTCGACTGGCGCTGTACGTTGGCTTCTCTCCTTTCTCGCGGCGTTGTATCGGTAATAAGATCGCTATTCTCTTTATTCATCTTCGAGTCTTATATCATGCAGAACTGCACTTAACGACTCGATGATAAAGACATGACGTAAATATAAAAAAATCGAACATGTTAGACAGATAAATACTTCCTGCTTCCAGTCAACGTATAAAAGAGAAAAGGCGACCACCACCCACAGCAGTTGCTTTCCATTCATCTCCTATACCATGATGGCACATCTTCTGAGGAAGAAAGATTGGCTTAGCTTTCTGACCGCGATCCACGCTCCTTCAAGGGACAGCCTGGTATCTTGACCAGGGATCAACCCAACGATCGAAGGAGTTTATTAGAATAAAGAGCAAATGTTGCCCGATACTTGATCTGTCAGTGTCTAATAAAGAAAAAGAAAGGCTGTCTAGAGAGGCAACAATTGTGATAGCAATGTTTCAGTAACGAAAAAACGTGGTAAAGAAGTAAAAGACCTCCCGAAGGGCTGATGAATCTCCATTGTCTAGACCAGAGAGAAACAGTCGAGAGAAACTGGATCATGCATTACAATGAAAATGGCTCACAATGTATCCGGAGAAGATGATGTTTCCAAGTAAACCATATATGGGACAATCAGCCCTCGTTTTAAATCAGAAAAACAGATGTATCCAGAGAGGGACACGGTTCGGTTTCAGTTAAACCCTGCCGAATGGATAGCGTGTATCCAGAGAGGACAACAGTCCCAAAATTAACCTATTATGGAGGTCACTAAGGTGCTCGTAGGTGTTGATAAGACAGAGAGGCTAAGTAAAAAAAAAAAAAAAAAAAAAAACAAAAAAAGAATCTGACCCATTCGCAATAAACAAATGGTTATGGTGATTCCTTGAAGGATAATAATTCCGGATATTGCGTGTAAGGGCCGTGCCGGTTTCCGATCCGTGTAGAAGTGGATATAGTGGGAAAGAGATATCAGAGATTACCGAAGCAATCAAGCGCAGCCTTTGAAGGAGGAGATACTGCAACTCCAGGCTAACATAGCAGAGCATAAACTTCCAGGGGGACTGGAAATCGGAAACCGCCGTCACGCTCGCAAAATGTAAAGAACTGTGCCCATAAATCATGAGCGTGACGTCATCTACACTCTAAACGTCCTCGGATGCCCAAGGACAGAAGAGCCGATGGAGTAAATAGTAAAAATCGACTCACACACTGGCATGATATTAAGCGGTATAGCCAGCCACATTCGACGACAGCAACTGTAACGCAACATTCTACACCATGGGGTCATATGTAGAGAATGGCCTGGGCACTGATTACGTGAACAAAGAGGTTTCAGCTTCTAGAATTGAAAGGACCCCTGAGGCGAGTCGAGGTGCACAGGGCCCAATGATGCCCCTAAAAGAAGAGACTGCATCCTCATTGCGAGGATGAATCTTCCTCGAAAACATTAGTTCTGAGTCGGGCGCAGAAAGAACGGATTGATGTGACGATTGAGACACTGTCGCCATGGATGGTAGTGAAGGCGACGAAGAGGGTGAGCAAGTAACAATGTCAATACTATTGCCAAGAGAAAGAGCAACGGTGAAACTGGTAATGGATAACACCAAAAGCGACAATGATGGCGATAATTTTTCAACAGAAGAATGGCAAAAATCAAAAGGTCCTGTACTCACGAGGTGTGACCGGAGAAGAAACTTCGCGAATGATAACAAGGATTGACACTGTACCGGAGACATCCATAGTGAAGAATGTAGGAGAACTAAATGACGACACACACAAAGTATTCGCTGTCTAACCGATATATTCGGAATACTGTTCAAACATACGACCAAATGTAAACCTATTAGAGTTTTAGTATACACGTTAACTTTAGTGAATGTAAAACATAGCCAGTGGTTGTGAGCCCCACCCCTATTAATACTGACCATTTAATAGTGTGATAAGAATAATAATAATAATAATAATAATAATATATAGCAAATAAAATTGTATATATATACATATTATATTTTTTGTATTTATCGTAAACACTTAAATAAAAGTAACAATATAGAATAGAGAACCCACTCGGTAGTCAGTTAAGTCATCTGCAGTAAAGTGCTAGGATAAGCTACTGAATTCAAATTAGAAGTAATAAAATCACTGGACTTAACTCCAGTGCTAATATCATGATTACTATCGGGCTAGCACCATCTATCAACCATTTTTCAGCGACAATAGTTTATATTATATTAAATACCCGAGACATGGCATCTGCAGTAATTGCCGACAACACTTCTAAGGCGAGGTCTCTGAGTGTATTGGCGGAGATTTGGATTGCGTGTGTCAACGGATAAAACTTTCTAATAACAACTTTAATGATTTGAGAGAGAACGATCACTTTCCGGCGGGTGTTGATACCATTCGCGAATATAATAAGAATAAAAAAAGCGGGTCTCTAGAAGGGCGTCTCGTCATACTAGAATAGAGACGTCATCGTGACGGTGAAAATTTTTTTAGTACACAGGAAAACTCAAACCCTAATTGGGAGGGCAAGGGAAGAGAAATTTGATTCCTAAGAGGAGTTCAAGTTATCCAACTCGGACCGCAGTACTCTCATGAGCGACGCCAGTCTGCCGAGGACATCCTTAATGAAAGACAAGAATGCTAGGGTGGAAGTAATATCGCCGAAAGAATGATGATGCGGATTCAAAGAGTGATATAATCGTAGTGAACGGTGGTGATAGCAGCGAAAGCTAGATGTCCAAGAGTGCTGTGACTGATGGTGATTTCTAGTCTTATCAGTGCTGCCCCCGCTCATACCAAGAAGAGGGGGCGTAAGCCCAAAGCCCCTGTTCGGAGGGGTGGAGAGTATAAGAGCCTCGCCGAGTGATAACTACGAAGTTGGAACAACCACCCTGAAGAATCTGAAGTGAAGGCAGTACCTGTCTAAACCAGTCTAAGGGGGATTTGACCATCGTCAAAGATTTTTGTGTACATGTTCACCTATGTTACCATTGGACATGGAGACTAATACAATAAAAGATAATACGAATGAATACCACAGTGTGTGTAACCAGCAATCATGCACACTTGCCATGATGTCGAGTGGAATATGAAGTGTACTTGTGCAATACTATATTATATATGTGTTGATATGTATAATAAACAAAGACTAAACTACAATTGTTCGTTTTCTATACTCCACATATGAATATTTGTACATGAGTATTGTTGTAAATGCGATATTAAGTTTGATATACATACTTTCCGTACACTGGTTGGATACAAAACAACAGATATTTATTTTAATCCTTTTTTAATTTTACATATTATTTAACTTATAACCAATATATATAATTATATAAAAAAATACTTAGTTAAATAAATACATCCATCCATTAATTATCACTGTGCTGACCGTATAGTTACACAGGGCCTTCATTGCCTCCATTCACGTAGTTTCATGAGCCCCGTTGGACTCGGTAGCCAGTCGAGTAGCTCTCATGCGGGATGAGGAGCACGGAAAGTGCGTAATATCTCTAGAGCTCCCTCTGATCTCGACAATGATCTCAACAACCAGTTCGGATAGTTCGGTGGGAGACAATCTGGGGTATCCCTTATCCTCAAAGAAATGAAAAAAAACTATGGTTTTAGCGCTGATGTATAAAAACTACCTTTCCCCGATAAGGGCATCCATAAACCTCACGGCTTATTCATGACTTATCGTGTTGTGAGTCCCAGTCCTGCATTGCCATGTCACTAATAGTACAGAACCCTGTTAGTCTGATCCTGGTGGCCATAGTGTCCGTTTTTGGGATCCGATAAATCATCCTTTTTGCGAATCACTCTTTAACTTGACTGTTTGGCGAGTGTCAGATCAGCAACCAGTGACATAGCCTTCTCGCCCACCAGTGGTGGGTAACGAAGCCATCATATCTTTGTTTCACCATCGTCCATCATCCTTCACAATGCAGAATTCTGTTGTATACGGTAGATTAAGGCGTGTGTTGCAGTAACCCAGCACTTTGTGGCTGTGACCAATGCCTTGAACTGAGCTGAAGCGATCGGAAGGTCTCATCTGACATGGGCAGACTGTGCCGATAGTCCATCAGTTCATTGTTTAAGTCTAAGCTCACCTTGAGGGGCGATGGCACCCACTCACATCCTCAGCGTCTTTAGAATTTTTACCTGAGCCTCTGTGAACCTGGCGTACCGGCAAAGCAAGGAGCTCATCCTCTTACCAACTTCAGGTTTTGGCAAGTGTTGGCCAGTTGTTGGTCTGCTTCTGGTGACATGATACTGAACCAAACCCCCCCCCCCTCCTAAATCGCCGTATCCTGCGTGACGGCTCCCCGGTAGTAGGACGATTCATATACCTTGTTGATGCTGAAGGCGACGCACTGTCCCAGTGACGGTGATGTAGCGTGTTTCGAGTTGATGAGTTGCAGGGGCTAACTACACTGCAGTATTTAATACTCCTGAGCTCCGGCCGGGTCGTCCACCCGTGTCCGATTATACTGGACTCCATATCGAACAACAAGCCCCGATGCAAAGGTGTTGTGGTAGGACAATGGGCCCAGCTCGACCACGAAGACAATCGCCACGAAAGAATCGATAGCATTAGGGGCAAGGCCGTCTCACCTGCGCTTCCGTTTTCATCGTCCACTTGTACGTCAAAGTGATAATAGAGATCGCTTGTCCGGAATTCTGTTTTTCACATGATGCTTCATTGAAGACATTGGATTTGCACAGCAATCGAAGGCACCACTTTCTTTGAAGGGGGGGCGGGTTTTTGGGTCCACTATATAGGCCCAAGTGTCAGTCACAGCCTCTCGTATAGCAATTAGCGCGTCGGAAAACTCCGTAGGTTTTCTCCTACAATTTACTAGTATGTTTCTCCCTTGGCTTATCATCCTTCTAATGGATCTTCTTCATCGGATTCCGTCCACGTTCATGTCATCTCTATTCTCCCTGATGTTAAGCTATCGGGGATAGTACATCCTTCTGCTGCGTCATCCCAAATAATGTTATGATATGTCTGGATCACACGATGATGCATGATGATGATGATGATTGTTATTGTTATTGTTAATTATTATTTATTTATTTATATTATTAATATAATTATTATTATTATTATTATTATTATTATTATTATTATTATTATCATTCTTTTTCTTGTTGATTGCGTTAGTGGATTCAAGCTTTTCACCTGGGGGGCTAATTCAGAGGAACTATCTCTATTGCGAATGGTCTGCCATGTCTAGGATAGGAATTGGTAACTGTTCCGCCATAAGGTTCCGTCCATTGTGGATGTGGGGGGTTTTTGATGTGACCTTTTCCGTTTTTTTGTGAATTTTCCTCCTCCTCTGTCTTGGCTATCCGCTCCTCGATGCGGGCCCTCCATACTTATTTCCTCATTGACAAGTAAGTCCTGTGGTGAAAGTTTCTCGCCTAGGCGGCCCTCGCGCGCATCCGAAGCATCTCTTTGGTCTGGTCAATTGGTATTCATCTGACCTGGATGGCCATCCTGGCGATAACGCCCTCCCGATAAAAAGCCTGTCCGATGGTGTGGAAGAGTCCTTGGGTCCACGGCCATCATTATCACCTTCTTGGGGAAGGCGCGTATCGCCGTGGCCCCCCCCGTCGTCCACTGATGTGATCCGCGAATAATCGATCGGCAACTGGACTTTCCAGTTAGGTTTGGCAGTTTTCCTGTCCACAGCAATCTGCTAGGCGCACCACCAGTTTTGCATCACTCGCTGCGTCCACGAGCGACAGGTGTGTGGTCTCTGGGCTTCAGGAAATGAAGAGAGGAGGCGCATGACCGACAAAGGCATGGCCACACTTCTGGTCTTCCTGTCGCTGTGCCTACCTCCAATCAACCTTGCACTAATAGACTTTAGACCAGCAATACAGTGGCAGAAGTGTGTTCGAAGATTCCCGATCATAGACAGACACCGGCTTTGCGAAGTCACCAGCGCTCTGTAAGAGAGGTTGGTACTCCCTTAGCCAGACCTTTCCTGACGCCTTCCGCGTCTCCTAAGAGTGTCCGGGAGTATCACCATCAGCTAGACACCGACCGATGCATTCATATACTTCACGATGTTACTCAGGATGATAACTCGCTGGAGGAGTCCGTCGTCAGAATATAAGCCGTGAAATACCGGGTTCAATGGGTACGACAAGTCAAAGTAGTTCGTTTTGGAGAGCCTTTTTTCACGACAGCACAATCCTTCACTCTCCCACCAGGGGATGGTGTGTCCATCAGCAATTCAACAAATCGAGCTTCCATGTATTGGGGGTTAACGGGATTTATCCGTCATTGATTTGAGGTAGCCCGAGGGCTGCTCTCAGCTAAGATGCATCTCGGGCCATGGCGCAGACTCCTCATTGCCCTTTCATCACACGGATTTCGGTAGCCTCGAAGGAGGTTTCCATCAGATTTTCTGGGAGCGAAGAAGGACCCAGCCAGGCGCCAATTGCCTGATTCTCTCGTTTCATATGAATGCTGTTAAAAGATGTTCCCTTTTTGATGGCTAAATGCGTCCTCCTTAGAGTATCATGATCATCTTGATCGTGGCCTCCACAAGGCGTTGTCCGTGACCCAGTCATATCCGGCAGATCTTTGCCATGCTGAGGGTCATTCTCTAATGTACCTGCAGTGAGCTTCTCCCTGAATTGAACGGAGAGTACAACCGTCTTTCTTTCATTTTCCACTGTCACAAAAGACCACTCGATCTCCGAGGAATCTGACACTGTACATGGGGTCAATCCTGTCTTGGGCTGGCTGTGATATATGTCTCTTCTTCTGTTGCTTTTTGTTGGCGTTTCTTAGCATGTTTTACCTTCTTTTCCCATTTTGTTCTCGATATGCAGGTTAAAGAAAACGTTGATGAATGATATTGTTGTTGTTTTGTTTTTCTTCTCCTTCTCCTCCTCCTCTTCCACCTCTTCCCCTCCTCTTCCTCCTCGCTCCTCATCCTCTCCTCCTCTCCTCAATCATTTCATATCATTATCATCATCCTCATCCTCATCACATCATCATCTTTTGTCTCCTCCTCCATCATCTCTTATTACTACTGCTTTCTCCATCCTCTCTCCTCCTCCTCTTCTCCTTCATTAAAAATACCATCATGTTGACTCCCTTGAAATTTTTTTGGAGAGCGCATCTCTTTCTTTTCTGTTGCCGTCGCTGTCGCTTACGCAGACGCCGACAGCCGCCCGTCCTCTGCACGGTTGTTTGCAGGATGGTTCTCTTTGCTTTGAAAAGGTCTATCACTCCTTCGCACAAAACAACTCGAGAATTCCCATGTTCTTTACGACCTGCTCGGTGACGCTGCCCCTATTGAATGCAGCCGGATAGAGGCTGATGAATTGAGTTCTCCAGGAAAGTGATGCTGTATCCTATGGCAATAGTGACGAGGAGTTGTCTGGTGATGGAGTCTCGCTTGCTCCACATGCCATTTTGCGCCGCTGGGACGGTGACGTCTAAGCATGTTTGCCACCGCCTGTCCTCCAGCTTTCTCTCGGGTCAAGTGCAAATTGCGAGCGGCCGTGTGATAATGGATCCTGGTGAGACACTGTCTCTCGAGAAATTCACGAATGAGAACTGGAAACAAACACTTGAACCCATGAGCTGTCGATGATCCTCATTCCGAGGAGATGTAATACGTTGAATTTGACAATCTCTAGTACAGAATGTAATAGCGTCCAGGTGAGAATTCTCGGCGGGAGCGTACAGGAAGGTCATCGGCCAGGTTACTGCCGATGACGCTGGTGAGTCACTCGCATTACCCAAACTTCTCGCTGCTCTGCAGTGAGAACATCCTTATAACTGTAAGACCGCCTCCCTCTTCGGTTCTTGAATTTGGCTGTATATCGCGCGGTATAGAATAGGCGTTCCAGGCTTGGATCCAAACCTGCCGTCTGCCATGCTTCGTTGGGATGAACGCGGTATTCACCATAACCCGTTCTTTTCCCTCTTTGACTGAATTCGCCACTTGTCATCCGTATATTGGCAACATAGTACCGTTTGCATCCCCCCAGCATTCCTTTCGCTAGCGTCTCATTGAAGTCTTTCGGTGACGATGCGGAAACAGCATCCAGGCCGCCAAAATCGAACTTGCGACCACCAGCGTAATGTCCGGCAAAAAGGACGCTCTCCCTTGAGATCGGTCACCGAGAAATAGCGACTGTGGTCGTGGACGTGCTTTGACGTGGCAGTCGGCGATTTCGGTCCTGAAAACGAACCGAACCATGGCCAAGGGGATTGTATCCCATCATTCCGCGCGCTGACATGCTTCTTCGACAAAGTCGAGTGCCCGCCTACACTCTACATCTCTTGATAGCTTGTCGGCGCCGATGCAACTCTGTCCCTTCTACAATGTCGCCGCGTCGTGGTGGGGTTGATATTTCCTGCCGAAATCCACTAATTCCATCCACCCCGGGTGCCCGAGGAGATGACTCACCCCATCTCTGCCGAACTCGTACATGGCTAGCCAGTTGCAGGTTCGGAGAACCTATCGGTAAATACGATATATGTTAGGAGTACCACCCGTTGTCTCTAAAGCGACCATCTCCCCAGTCCCTTCCCGGGGTTCATGATGAATCCTCCGAGTCATAGACCCCCGCCACTGCCAGACGGTCTTTGATGATGAATGCCGTCAGGTTGTTGAATGGACACCAGTAACGGTGCGTCCGCAGTGCCACAGTGTTACGGATATCATAGTGCAGTCCATCCTGTGCAGCCAATATAGAACCATCCCTCTCACGTCAGAACGGTGCCGGCCGGGGGAACCACGAGTGACATGGCAGAGAGAACGCCACTAATCGTGCGAGATGAATTCTGTTGGCCATATTTACTCCTCTCCCGACTGCTGGCGTACCGGCCAAAACATGCTAGGCCCCCCGTAGATAATCACACAGAAAGCGGTTCCATCTCTTGACAATCGATTTTTAATTCACCCCCACCTCCCTCCAGAGTTTTCCGCCATGTGACATAAAAAAGAAAGGGAAGAAAGAAAAAAAAATTGGGTTCTGCTAATAGTCCTTACGTTGTTATGCGTCTTTACCGCAGTGCTGGTACTGGCGATAGTTGCCCTAACAGCAGGGATAATGGCCGCCACCTTAGCTACGCTCGCTCGTGACCAATGCTCGCGCGTTTGCCAGACCTGGAGAAGGTTGCTAGTTCAAGGCAACCCAGGGGGTACGGAAAAAGGGGTATTGCAGGCCTATATAGATGCCCCCATGGGGTGGCCAGACTAACGCACCACCGTGATCTGATCGGCCTTAGCCCCCATCCATCGTTGATGAAATGGCGGGTCCTGGTAGACCTACCAATCCTTGGCGATTGCCTAGTGAGGCAGGCTTCCGGACCGGACACGGCATCGCGGAGGGACTCCAACAACCTCTATCGAATAGTTGGCAAAGGTACTTGAGCAGTCTGTCGGACGCTTTTGTTTTTTTTCCCCCCCCTTTAAAAAGTTCGGCCGGAACATTCTCGGATCGCTCAGGCAGTCCTGGACAGCCATCGAATGCGGCAGACACCCGCCTCATATGGCTCTTCAATAGGATTTATTAAGGCGAGGGAAGGTGATTCGGGTTTCGGGTAATTCATTTTTGTTAGTTGATACACCAGCGACATAAAGCGTGAGATGTCCTCTCTCACTATCCGTGGACACTGTATGATCCTGTCAGGGTCGATGCAGCCATTACGGAGACTGTGTAAGCGTTTTTGCGCACACCTAAGCGCTCGCCGAATCAGACCGCACCTTCGTTATAGGGGTAAAGTTTATCCCTGCGGAACCCGGATGCGAAATATTGCTGGGCGGGTCCCCTTCCTCGAATGCGGTAGAGGTGACACAGGAGAGTCCCTGAACTACAAATCCGAAGATCACCGGAGATGCAGTCAATCTACGGTCTCTAGTTCTCACTGATGAATGGCGGCTTTGGCAGTGTGTCGACCATGTTTCCGCATCTCTTTGGGGGACAAGTGGTACCGTGAGGAACCGACAAAGCCGCTTCTCGCCCGCCGAAACACAGGGAAACGTGAGACATTTTGAATTGGCAAGTGGTTACAAATCGACCCTAAAATCAGTGGGCGCCGGCGTGTCAGACGCACCATGCCTTCGCAACCGAGTCTACCTGCAGTCGAGATCTTGTGCTCGGCATCGTGATATTAACGAGTTTACAGCAAAGGCGAATGATCCCATGTTTTATATCAATAGACCCATCGTATGCGACTGCGCTGCAGTAACTGATGTGCTGGGTAATAGGTTCTGCTGGCAAAGTTGCCGCTCACCTCATTCTTGGGATTTGTACCGCTGCGTGTCAAGACCCCTTGCGCTATGACAACTCTGGCCGGAAGGTGTTTCAGTCTTTTCCCCGTGCACGGAGTGTTTTCCGGGGCCATGGCTCCCAGCGGTAACGTCAACGTCATTATGACGACCGAGATCGGCCGATTGCGGGACCGTACCTCTTAGGGTTGCGTTTGCTAGTCTCTGCGCCGAGGGCTGACGGCGACGAGATCGGTGCAGTTTGACACGTCCGTCTCTGAAACAGAGCCTAAAAAAATTGACTCGCCTTGCTTCTCCCTGTGTAACAGCGCAGCGACTGGATGATACCAATCTCTCGAGGATGTCTCTACCTCCCAACACCAAAGGTGGTTTGACGGGATTGAGGAATGGCAGCCACGCCAGACCTTCGGCATACTTCACACGGAGTGCCTTCCGGCCCCTGAAATGGACCCTGGGGGGGTCTTTTACCTCGGGCCCCGACCCTTTTTTCCGTAGCTGCCTTTTATGTCTAACCCGTGCCGATGTCCTCGCTGGTCAGATTCCCCAAAAACCCTACGAGCACGACCTCCTCCGCGGTCGAGGCACTAACGAACACAGTCGCTAGTATCCGGCAACGTTCTTGGCGTTCGGAGATGCGATATTCGACCTGGTTGGCCCAGAATCGACCAGACGTCGATGTACAAGTGTCGGCCAGACGACACCGATCCAGACTGTCGGCTGGCTCGCATTCGGCGTTTCTACACCGAGATGATGCGAAACGGCCGTCTTTCTACATATGACCACCTCCGCCTCGCTTGCCCGACGACGGCCTTCCGCGACCCGAACCGAACGGTTTCTCGTAATGGGACACTCGCTTCAGGGCCGGCGCTGTGTCCCTATATAGTGGAATACGCCACCGCTGGAAGAGAACGTTTGTTATACGAAGGGTTGCTGCCTGCGCTCTTATGGGGCGTTTGGTGGTTTTTGGCAGTGCCAGTTCCTCTGTCTTCAACTTCGATTCGATGAAAATGAAAATTCCGTGTTTCGTGCCCGCTTAAGCTGTAACAACCAGTTCAAATGGCATTCCCGAATCGATGGCCACTACTACCATCTAAGGGTTCAAATCGATATATACCAGTGTCGATTCTGAGGTGCTGTTTGACACCCATCCCTTTGCTCGCTATTTTAAAGACATCTTCGTCGAAACAGCCTTACTTTTCCCTCGTAGACTCCAAACTGCGATTATCGCGTTTCGATCAAGCCAACCGCGGGGGCTAAATACCTTCCGGTATTTCCCTCCTACAGGTTAACTACTATTTCCAAACTAGATAAAAGGATCCCATTATGATCCACAGCTTTGCCGAACCTTGTTCAGGACCAAGCCTTCCTCTGATATATTCAAGAAAAGTTTGTAGAGTGGGTCACCCCTGCGGAGACATTGATGCCTGTGGATGGCTGCGAGCCTCTGTCCGACACAACAAAACCCTATCATAACTGCTGCTGGAGGTAAGGCCGGTCCAAGACCAGTGTGGTTCACAGCGCCGTCGAGCGCCAGCTACCACTATCGTGACACACAAGCCGATCACAGAATGAAAGATTCAGACCCCCAAGAGGAGGCGGTTTTGAGCATCTTTCTGTCACGCACGGTAGCGTTCCCTAGATAAGCGATTGTTTGTTGGGAGTTGAGTAGGCCATTTTCTCTTGTTTTTCATCATGAGGTTGGAAGCCCTGACCACCGCACATCATCCATCATCATCATCATGCAACGCTATGGTCCGTTTTTCGAATCTCCACTGACATATGTTGGAAGAGCACTCCTTGCCGTGTGTTAGCGTCCCTGTCCCGAGGAAGTAACCGAACGCGATAAGAATGAGCAACAGAGTGACTCCAAGCTAAGATACCACGTGGAAAGCACATAGACCAAGCCGTGGCGAACCCTAGTAGCACCGGTACACACCACGAAAAAGAGAGAGCTAGCAACGAACTTGGAGAGTATACTTGTACTTGTACAACAGTTTCAACAACCTCAAGAGCGGCCTGAGCTACGTCTTTTGTGACGTCGGGCCCAATGTCGATAGCCTACATCAGCTACCCGCCTCTGGGAGGCTGAATCCTTGGTCACATGAAATAGGTGCCGGGAGGAAGGTCAGCCTACTGGCAACAACAGGCAGGCTGAGCCGGATCGGAATGTGGCCCAGGTACCGCACTACTCCAGCGGCAGTGTCTTGCCGGGCCCATACCGGAGCATCGCGGATCCGACTTTGGTGCCATTTAGTCTGACAATGCTACCATGATGTGTTTTTGGTGTCAGGTTGAACCATCAATGGCCATGATCGATTTCTCTTTGGAGGGTGTTCAGCAGAGCTTGCCATGGCCGATACTCTTGTCTCGGCAGGGAAAAAATGATGATCTATAGGACTGTACCTTTCCAGCAAGAGACTTTGTCTTGACGTTGATGTGTGCAACCTCGTGATGAATTCATGTGAGCCACACTGAAGGCCCACAGAACCTGCCACTATCCCCCCCACTACCAAAGTTAGCACCGTAACGACCGCAAAAAGTCAATATTCCGTCTGCCACTTTCTGTCCCCAAGTCTTTTTTCAAGCTGAGCGTGTTTTTGAATGCTTAGTGCTGACACCCAAGTTTGTCGTCACGGACATCTGTGTGCTATCCAGCAGAAATGGAAGATGAAGATCTCTCTAACTCTAGTTCAGCTTCTGGAATGTCCGAGTCAGTTTGGGGAGGTCTCTCTCTCGGCGATTTGGCGGATGGTCTGATCGCCTGCAGGATGTCCGAGTCCGGATCGTTTCGCCATTCTGGCAGCGACGGTCATCACGGCCGGGGGGTCGATATATTATATATATATATATATAGTATATATATATATATATATATATATATATATTTATATAATATATATATTATATAATATATATATATATATATATATATATATATATATATATATATATATATATATATATATATATATATATATATTATATATATATATATATATATATATATCGCCGGCCGTTGATGAACCTTCGCTGCAGAATGGCCGAAACGTATCCGGACTCGACATCCTGCAGTCGATCAGACCATGCCGCCAATCGCCGAGAGACGCCCCCCAAACTGACCTCGAGACATTCCGCGAAGCTGAATATAGTTCGAGAGATCTTCTCTTCCATTTCTGCTGATAGCCACAGTGTCCGTGACGACACTTGGTGTCGCACTAAGCAATTCCAAAACCAACGCTCGTCTTGAAAGACTCTGGACAGAAAGTGCAGACGGAATATGCTTTTGCCGGTCGTTACGGTAACTTTGGTAGTGGGGGGATAGTGCAGGTTCTGTGGGGCCCTTCCCCAGTTGTGGTCTCACATGCATTCCATCACGAGGTTGCACACTCACGTCAGACAAATTCCCTCTTGCTGGAAAGGTACAGTTCCTATAGATCATCATTTTTTTCCTCCGAGACAAGGTATCGGCCATGTGCCTCTGCTGAACCACCCCTTCCAAGAGGAAATCGATCATGGCATTGATTCAACCCTGACACAAAACACATCATGGTCATTTCAACTAAATGGCCACCAAAAGTCGAGATCCCGCGTATCTCCGGTAATGTGGCCCCGGCATAGACACTGCCGCTGGAGATGCGGTAGCCTGGGCACACATTCGATCGCGGCTCAGCCCTGCTGTTTGCCAGTATGGCTGACCTTCCTCCCGGCACCTCTCTTTCATGTGACAAATGATTCAGCCCACCCCCGTCCCAGAGGCGGTAGCTGATGTGGCCTATCGCATTGGGGCCGACGTCACAAAAGACGTAGCTCAGGCCGCTCTTGAGGTTCGTTGACACTGTTGGTACAAGTTACTCTCCAAGTTCGTTTAGCTCGCCCTCTCTTTTTCGTTGTGTCCTGTGCTACTAGGGTTCGCCACCGGCTTGTTCTATGGTAGCTTTCCACGTGTTATCTTAGCTGGAGGTCCTCTGTTGCTCATTCTTCCGTCGTTCGTACTTTCCTCGGACAGGTCCGCTAACACATGGCAAGGAGTTCTCTTCCACATTGTCATTGGAAGATTTCGAAAACGACATAGCGTTGCATGCTGATGATGATGATGATGGCGTGGTCAGGGGTCTTCAAACCTCATGATGAAAAACAAGAGAAAATGGGGCTCCTCCAACTCCAACAAACAATCGCTTCTTGCAGGGGGGGGAGGGGAACGCTCCGTGCGTGACCAGAGATGCTCCAACGCCTCCTCTGTGGGTCCGAATCTTTCATTCGTGGATCGGCTTGTGTGTCACGATCAGGGTATTGGCTGTCTCGACGCTGCTTGTGAACCATTGTCTTTGACGCGGCTTCCCTCCATCGAGCGATTATGATTAGGTTTTGCTTGTGTCCCGACAGAGCTCGCGCCATCCCCCGGCATAAATGTCTCCGTCAGGGTGACCCCACTCTACCAAAACTTTTTCTTGAATATATCCAGAGGAAGGCTTGGTCCTGAACATGTTTCGCAATGCTGTTGATCATAATGGTCCTTTATCTAGTTTGAAATATACGTTAGACCTGTATTATGGTAAATACGGAAGGTATTTAGCCCCAGTCCGTTGGCTTGATCGAAAAACGCGATAATCGCAGTTTGGAAGTCTTTACGGGGAAAGGTACGGCTGTTTCGACGAAGTCGTCTTAAAATAGCGAGCACAGGGTCGGGTGTCAAACCAGCACCTCAGAATTCGACACTGAATCTATCGCTATTTGAACCCTTAAATGGTAGTAGTCCATCGATGTGCGGGAATGCATTTGAACTGGATTGTACAGCTTAAGCGGGCTACGACCACGGAAGTTTAATTTTTTCATCGAATCGAAGTTCACGACCAGAGGAACTGGCACTGCCAACCACCAACGCCCCATAAGGAGCGCAGGCAGCAACCCTTCTCGTTATAACAAACGTCTCTTCCAGGTTGCGTATTCCACTAGTATAGGGACACATCGCCGGCCCTGAAGCGCGTGTCCCATTCCGAGAACCGTTCGGTTTCGGTCGCGGAAGGCCGTCGTCGGGCATATCCTAGGCGGGGTGTTCATATGTAGAAAGACGCGTTTCGCGATCATCTCGGTGTAGACCGCCGAATGCGAGCCAGCCGCGAAAATGGAATATCGGCACGTCCTTGCCCATGTCAGATGAGACTTCCGTCGCTTCAGTCATTCAAGCATTGGTCACAGCCACAAAGTGCTGGGGTTTTTCTGCAACCCACGCCCCTTTTAATCTACCGTCTACAAAAAAAATTGTTTTTGTTAAGGATGATGACGTGTTGAATACAAAAAATATATGTCGTTACCCCCCACTGGTGGGCGAGAAGGCTAGTCACGGTTTTTTATGATTGACACTCGCCAACAGTCAAGTTTAAAAGGGTGAAATTTGCAAAAGGTGATTTACGGGTCCCAAAAAAGGCATATTTGCACCCCGGATCAGATACAGGGTTTCTGTACTTTAGTGACATGGCTAAGCAGGGGGGGGGACTCACAACCGATAAGTAAAAGTAAAGCCGTGATGGTTTTTTGGATGCCCTTTTTCGGGGGAAAGGAATTTTTTATACATCGCCTAAACCCTATTTTTTTTTTTTTTTATTTCTTTTTTTTTTGAGGGATCGGGTAACCCCCGATTGTTCCCAAAACCCAAACCTATCCCCCAATGTTGATATATTTTTTCCCGGATCAGCAGGGACTCTAGAGATATTAGCACTTTTCCCTGATTCCTTATCCCGCATGAGAGCTACTCGACTGGCTACCGAGTCCCCCGGGGGCTATGAAAAAATACGGAAATTGGGGGGCAAAGGGCCCCCCCGTGAAAAAAAAATTCAGCCCGGATAATTTAAATGGTGGGATTTTTTTTTTTTAATAAGTATTTTTTTTATATATTAAAATATTTGGTTTTTTTTAAATTAAATAAAAATGTAAAAATTTAAAAGGATTATAAATAAATATTTTTTTTTTTTTTGTTATCCAACAGGGGGACGGAAAGTATGTATATAAACCCCTTAATATCGATTTAAAAATACCATTCAAATACTTCAATGTTTTGGGGTTATAAGAAAAAAAAAAACATTTTTTATTTTTTTTTTTTTTTTTATTTAATATAAACACATATTTTTAAATAGTATTGCACAGTAACTTAAAAAATTCACTCGACATCATGGAAGTGGGGATTGGGTATCCCAATCCGTGGTATCTTTCTTTTTATCTTTTTTTTAAATTATTAGTCCCATGCCCCAATGGATACATAGGGAACTTTACACAAAATTTTTTTGACGTGGGCCCAAAACCCCCCCTTTACTGGTTTAGAAGGTTACTGCCTTCACTCTCAGATTCTCAGGGGGGGTTTTTTTCCAACTTAGTGTTATCACTCGGCGAGGTTTTTTATACTCGCACCCCCCCTCAGGGGTTTTTTTTGGGCTTACCCCCCCTTTTTCTTTGGTGAGCGGGGGGCAGAAATGATTACTAGAACCCATCAGTCACAGACTTTTTGACATCATGCTTTCGTTTTGCTATCCCCAAAACCCTTTTTCCTACAAAAAATATAAATCTTTGAATCGCTATATCTTTTCCTTGGCGATATTTTCCCCCCTCATCATTTTTTTTTTTCTCATTAAGGTGTCCCTGGGCAGACAGGCTCGCCATTGAGAGAAAAGGCTGGCCCCGAGGGAAACTGAACTTTCCTTTTTTCGGATATAATGTTCTCTTCCCCTTTTGCTCCTCCAATTAGGGGTTTGAGTTTTCTTTGGTGTACTAATAAAAAATTTTCCCCCGTCACATGAGTCAAATTCTTAGTATGAGAGACCCCCTTGGACCGCTTTTTATTTTTTATTCTTTTTTCGCGAATGTGTATAAACACCCCCCCCGGAAGTGATCATTCTCTCTCAAATCATTAAAATTTTGTTATTAAAAATTTTTTATCCGTTAAAAAACACGCAATCCAAAAATCTCCCCCAAAATACCCTCAGGCCCCCCTCCGCCTTAGAATTTTTTGTCGGCCCCATTACTGCAGTGCCAGGGTTTTGGGGGTTTTAAAATAAAATTTTAAAAACTATTGTCGCTGAAAAATGGTTGATAGATGTGTGTCCCCCTAAAAGAAAATCTATAAATTTTAGAGGGGGACCCCAGCCCAGTTTTTTTTATTTATCTCTAATTTTGAATTCTAGGTTTTACCTACCCCTTTACGCAGAGGGACTACTGACTAGAGTGGGTATTTTTTTTTCTATATTGTTCTTTTATTTTTAATTTGTACGAAATTTTTTAAAAAAAAAAATATTATTAATATAAAATTTTTTTTTTATTTGTATATTTTATTATTTTTATTATTATTTTTTATTATCTCACTATTTAAGGTCAGTATTAAAATAGTGGTGGGCTCAAACCACTGGTCTTATTGTTTTTACATTACTAAAGTTAAGGGTTTATACTAAAATCTTAAGGGTTTTACATTTTGGTGTTTTTTTAACATATTCCGAAAAATTTATCGGTTAGACAGCGTTTTCTTTTGTGTGTCGATTTAGTCTTCCTCATTTTTTCACTATGGTTTCTCCGGTACTTTGTTCAATTTTGTTCATCATTCCCGGCGAAGTTTTTTTTTTCCTTCGTCACACCCCGGGGGTACGGGGAAAAACCCTTTTTGATTTTCCCCCCCTTCTTCTTTAAAAAATTTTTATCCCCCATCATTGTCGCTTTTGGTTTTTTACCCCAATTACATTTTCACCTTGCTACTTCCTTGGCAATAGTTTTTGACAATTGTTACCTTGTCCCCCTTTTTCGTCCCCTTTACTACCACCCCCCTGGGACAGGTCTTCTTTTACATCACCTCGTTCTTTTTCATTGCCCCCCGGAAAATGCTTTTTTTTTTTCGAGGACGTTTTTTCATCTCGCAATGAGGATGCAGCCCCTCTCTTTTGGGGGCCCATCATTGGGCCCCCTTGTGAACCTCGACTTCGCCTTGGCCCCCTTTAAATTTTCTAGAAGCTGAAACCTCTTTGTCACGAAAATCAGTGACCACCCCATTCTCTAATAGCCCCCCAGGTGTAAAAATTTTTGCTTACAGTTGCTGCCCGTCAAGTGGCTGGGAAAACCGCTTAATATCATCCGTGTGTGAGTCGTTTTTTTTTACTATTTCTCCTCGGTTTTTCTTCTGTCCTGGGTCATCCAGGACGTTAATGTAATTTTACGTCACGCTCACTGATTTTGGGCACAGTTTCCCTTACATTGCAGCTTTTACGGCGGTTCCGATTTCCCAGTTCCCCGGGGGAAATTTATGCCTGCTATTTTTAGCTGGTTTTTGAAATATCCCCCCTTCAAGCGGGCGCTGATTTGCTTCGGTAATCTCGGATTATCTCTTTCCAATATATTCCACTTCTACACCGGACAAAAAGCTGGGCCCCACACGCAATCCGAATTTATTACCCCTTCCCCAAGGAATCCCACTAACCTTTTTTTGGTTTATTGCGAAGGGGTTCCCGATTTTTTTTTTACAGCCTCTCTGTCCTTATCACACCTACGAGAACCCCTTATTGACCCCATGGGTTAATTTTTGGGACGTTGTCCTCTGGGGATACATCGCACCCAAATTTCGGCCCGGGTTTAATTTTTGAAACCGAACCGTGTCCCTCTTGGTACATCGGGGTTTTTTTCTTTTTTTTTTAAAAACGGGGGCGGCATTGCCCCCCTATAGGGTTTTTATTTTTGGAAAACATATTTTTCCCCCGGATAATTTGAGCCTTTTCTTTGTCATAAAAATGATCATTTTTTTCTTTTTCCTGTTTCTCTCTGGTCTCAATGGGATTCTCAGCCCTTCGGAGGTCTTTTTACTTCTACACTTTTTTTTTTCTTTACTAAAAAACTTGCTATCAAAAATTTTTTGCCCCTCTCTAACAGATTTTTTTTTTTTTCTTTATTAAACTGACAAAATCAAGTATGGGCAAACTTTTCTTTCTAAAAAACTCCTTTTTCGATTGTTGGGTTGACCCCTGGTCAGTTTTCCCAGGCTGTCCCCTTTGAATGGAGCGTGGATACTGTCAAGCTAAGCCAATCTTTTCCTCAAAAAAGAGTGCCAGGGTATGGGGAGATAAAAGGGAAAGAAACGCTTTTTGGGTGTTCCCCTTTTTTTTTTCTTTTATCTTTGGGTGGAGCAGGATTTTTTTTAAATCTGTTAACATGTTCGTTTTTTTATTTTACCGTCATGGCCCCTTTTATCATCTATCTTAAGTGCATTTTTCCCCTAATAAGACTCAAAAAGATGAATTAAAGGGGAATGCGATTTTTTACCGTAACAACGGGGAGAAAACGGAGTAAGCAACGGTACAAGCGCCAGTCGAACAGCAAAGGTAAAAAAATGTCATTTAGTTCCCCCCCAAAAAAAATTTGTAGACACTGTAATATCGGCATCGACGGTTTTCTAACTACAGCAACGGTTGTAACTGGGGATAGCGACAATTTTTTGGGGTTTAGTTATAAGGGCAGCATTTTAAAAGAGCTGTTTTCTGACCGGGAGAACGATGGGCCCTCGCCGGCAAAGCCAATTTTTGCCTGTTCGAAAGTTAGGGGGTTTTTATTTTTTCTTAAAATATCTTGATCCCCCTAACCAAATTTTTAATATTGTTCAACCTCATTCGGGGCAATTTTCCAGCTTTTTTCGGTGGCCCGCATGTAGTTGCAAGTGAGTTAAAACCGGACTAGGACATCAAACCATTGGGTCGCCGTTAGTATCTTACTGGGTTTGTCGGTACGTATTTGATGTGAGATGCGGAAAGATTTTGACAGGGGGAAGCCAAATCTATCTGTAATAAGGGGGGATTGGTTTGTCCCTTCGGTCGATGATGGCCAGAGTGTCCAAATTGTTTCATGCCCCCCACGGAAAGCTAATTGTGCCAGTTCCCCTGCAGAGAAATAATGGGAAACAGGAGGGGGGGGGCCATGGGACTCCCCGAGTTAGCGACAATTTTTTTCGATTTTTAGATCCCCAGACTTGGGTGTGGGGGGCAGTGAAATTCTTTTAGTATCTTTTTTTGGTTTAAGAGAGAAGGGAAAAAGTCACGCCGGAAAGAAATGCCAAATTACCTGGAATATTTTTCAAAATTCGTTCGGAAAAAATCGGGACGCGGCAATTGCAGACTGTCTGCCAAAATATTGAGATGGAATCACATACATCGTGAAAACACGCCCAATTCATTCCTTCCCCACAACATAGCAAGCGTTGGATAATAGAAGAAAGAACATATGGAAAAATTTTGCCGTAGGAAAAAAATTCTGTGTCGTTACGTTATTGTCCCCGGAGCGGGAACTATAACAGGATTTTTTTTTTATGTCAGGGGGGGCCCCCCTGGAAACGATTCGCTCGGTTACCACCCAGAAATTTTTTTTTAAAAAGGGCCAAAAAAAGAACCCCAGCCGTGGCACGAGTATCGTTACCTTGTTCAGGTCCAAGAACCCCCAAATTTTTCTTTTTATAGGGACTCTGTTTTACACGATCTTTCCCCCGTCTCTCCACCATCTTTTGGAGGGGTGTCTGGCCCCAATCTCATTTACCTTTAACGCCTTAACATTTCAAGGTTTTAAAAAGTATATCACACCATCACATTATCATCCCTCAAATCAATAAAAACATCATTCATCATCATCATCAAACATCCATACCCCTTACCATCATGATCAAGTCAAAATTCACTGCTTTCTGCCTGACTGAACAAAGGGTTTAGGTTTTTTTTTAGATGACTGACCTCTATAACCAATCCTCATTTCTACCGCCCGGTTAAAAGTTGCCCTCGCAGCCATCTAAACCTTTTTGAAACCCCGCATCAGCTGCACCAATCGTGGATGGGAACACCATTTCCCTCTGGTATTTGGGCCAAGTCTTTTCACGCAGGAAAATTTTTGCCACATTTAATCATCAACAGGTAAAGAAAATGATTTACTGTCAGCTGCCTGGATAGCGTGTCGGCAAAGGGATCCCCGAATACTACCCCGTTTTGGACCCCCTTTAAATCGACCCCATAAAAGGTTTTTTCGTGCCAGTGGCCGAGTAGCAGTTTTTTTATTTTGCCCTCACCAGATCCGAAGGGCCCCCTCAAAATGGGGGGGGAAGAGTAAATGTCTCTAGGATGTCAGCCTCTGTCTTGGCATGCAGTGCAGTGTTAAGGGGCAGCTCGGGGGACACTATTTTGGGGTTTTTTCTTCACCTATGACACTGTTTTTTTATCGTGCACCCTTTTTCCAAGTTTGGTACTAATACCCGAGGCTCTCTGTCACTAAAACCCCGGTACAGTGGAAGGACGACCCCCCCCCTACTCACACCAAAATTATTTTTTATGACATGAAAGCCCTGACCAAGGCAGGGTGGCGAAATAGTCAATGAAGCTCGATGTGCCCCCCTGGAATAGAGCTATTTTGCCGCTGACGGGCCAGTGACTGCGAGGGTTTTCCCGAATTACTATGGAAAGGTTCTTGGGATAAAAGCCCGGGGGGGTTGAAGGGGGTAGAGAAAAAAGCAACGCCGGCATCCCGAAAAAAGGCAGTGATTTTTTTAAAATACACTCCCTCCCATCTTCTTGGGGTTGTTTTACCCCCCACACGGATGAGCCACTTCCCCGGCCCCCTTCATCGTCCGATGGGATGGGAGACAGGGTTGGCCCCGCGAGATCTCTTCCGGGGTTTGATTTAAAAACTACCCGGCCCCGCTTTACCCCCCCCTAAAAGCCACAAAGGGCCTTTGTTTTGAGAGGGGAAGAACTGCAGTCCACGTCATGCAGCCCCGGCCCATTTCCCCCCAGTGTCGATCTACGAGAACCAAAAGCTGGGGGGTTTAGCCCCAAGGTGCGGGAAAAAACGACGTTAGGTGACTCCTCTGCTACCCAAGCCCTAAAGTCTCTGCCGATTTGCTTTCCCCCCAAATCCAGAGGCCACAAAGCCCCCAAAAAACCGGGACAGCAAGGCTTAAAACGGCCGGTGCAAAAAGCTGCCAATCCCCTGACGAATGGGGCCACCTTAGCCGAAGACACCGTCCCAATACGGTTTTTTTTTTTTACACCCCGCGAAGATTCCCCCCGGCTGTACAGGGTCGTCCCAGGAATAATTCCCCCGGACCTTTCGCCCCCGTCAAAATCATCAGTTTCGGATGGGGGGAAAAGGAAATGATCGACCAGAGGGGGGGGCGTACCTCTCCCCGTACCCAGGCGTCGTTAGGTTAGACGGTCGGCCACGCAATTGGGCAAGTGCCCGTTTTAAAAACTGTACCCACACTTCATATCCTCAGCACATTTTGGAAGAGCCTATTCCATCTCGCCTCAACGGAAGAACGTGCCCCCCCTCTAACCCCTGGGTGTTCTTACTACCCCCAATGAGTTCAAGACTAAAAAGTGAGATAGGCTCGGCTTGTAATTTTTTTATCAACCCAAGAGGGCCCCCCCACCCCTTAACGTATCTCCCTCAACATAGGCGAGAAGGACGTCATTCAGAGAATCGACCTGTTCATGGATGACAGCGCAGCAAAAAGGCCCCCAGTCCCCTTTTCCCCTGGAATGATCGACCGGGCACGTGACGGTTGACATCGGGTCAGTTTTTCATACCCAGAGAATTATCGGTATTTTTGAGCCAGTAAAAAACCTGGTGTCCCAAACATACCCCCCAAGTTTTTTAGGGGATGACAAAAGAATAGAGCAAAATATATTTGATTCCAAAAAGTAGAAAAACTAGGGCCCACCCCCCCAAAGTGTGTGGATTTTTGCCCCCCCCCATTCCCATGTGTGATGTCCTTTGGCTGCATTATTTGACCCCGTTTATTTTTTCGCCCCCTTTTGCCTTAGAGGGTACTCCCCCTTCATGCCTCTCTGCCACTTCCTCAGGGTTTTTGCATCACCAAGTGAAAATAAAAGGGGTTTTTGGGAAATGATTTTTCTCCGGTTTTTCCCCAACATGATCGTTGTTGGGGGGAAGGTATGGTACCTTTTTGGCCCTCCGAGACGACGGAAACCCGGGGAAGTAGTAGTCGAAAATTAGAAGAAGATGGGCCATCCGGCAGCCCAACCGGGGATGGACGACATTTACACGTTCCGAGTAACGTTGGCAGGTGGATAGGATAGGTAATACCAGACCCCCCCCCGTTCTCCAACGGGTGATAGGCCCCCCAGTGGGTTTTGACCCCTTCTGGGTTGAGGGGTGTGTTGAAGTGACTTACAAAATCCCCTTCGCCCCAACAAATTTGTCATTTGGGGGTGACACCTTTTTTTACGAATCTGGCAGGGCTGGAGGGCTGGCTCCGGTTTTTTTTAAGGCAGTGGGGCAGTGACCAAAATTCCGCCCCTTCTCCGGTGTGGTAACTCTCGTCACCGGGGTTTTTTTTTTTGGAAAACCGGGGGATCCGTGTGTCCATTTCAAAACGGGAACCCCTATCTGTAGACGGTACCGCGTAAAACCCAAAAACATGGGTCGCTTAGGGAAAGTTGGGGATTTTTTCCCAGGTGGTCCCCGGCAGCATCAAAAATTCGGAAGGGAAAAAAAGAAAATCGCCACCCCCTCCCCGGAAGGAAACTAGTGGCGTTTTTTTGACGTTTTTTCCTTCCCCCCCCCCCCCCCGGTTCCAATGTGTAGTAGACCCCCCACTTCGGCAGTCCTTCCCCCCCAGACAGTTCAAGAGAAATACAGGCCCCTTTTTCTTTTTGTCTCTTGGGGTTTTTTTCCCCCTTTTTTAATGCTCCCTTTTTTTTTTTTTCACGAGGTAAAATGATCACCGCGGCAATGACTGGGCTAGAGTTTTTAAGGGTTTTTTGCGAGCGGGTCATGGCGATAATGGTGGGTCTTCGCTAGATTTTTATTTTATCTTATCCTCATAAACCCTCTAAGATTTGAGCTCCCCGGTTTTTGTGGTGGCAAATACAGCTTTTGTAGATAGCTCCTCTTCAGTCGGGTTCGATCAGAAAATGATCCCCCACAGCACAAACATGATCATTACTCGTTTTCGTGCCTCGGAAGGGTTTTTAGCTAGCCCCTTTTCGGTAAGTTGGTATGAAAGGCTCCTTTTTTTTTTTTTAAAAGGCATGAATTGCTTTTTTCCGGGAAGCCCTGGAAAATGGTCTGCACTTTTCCGGAACGAGAGTTGAACGGATTGGGGGAAGATCTTCCCCCCCCAATCAATGTTGAGGGGGCCAGTTTCTGGAGCGCTTCACGGTGATCGCAGAAGGTTTTAGAGTAATCCATTGACTCTTTTCGCTGGTTTTTTCTTTAGACATCGAAAATTCCTTTTCTTGGGGAATATAAACTATATTGGAAGGCTTTTTGAGATGAAAATAGAAGATTTTGTGGGGGGGGGGGGGGGGGGGTTTAATTCGGACTTTTGGTAGTATTTTTTGGTGTTTTGGTCTTTTTTGAATACTGAAGGCACTTTTGCTGACCCCCAAAAGGCGGTATGATACCTTTTCCACCAGACACCAAAATACACACAATGAGTTGCCCCTAGGATGATCCAGATCTGTGGCGTTATCTCTTTCGCTGGCCCCGCGCAGGGTATTGGTTCCCTGGCCTAATTTTTTTGTTTTCTTGATTTGCAAAAACGTCACTATAGTTTACCATGGACACTTGTCATAAAAAAAGATCCCTAAATACGATCCCACTTTTCTTTTGTTTCCTCCTCCTCTGTAAATAAAAAATTTAAATTTTTATTATTATATAAAATTTTTGTTTTGTTGTGTGTTAGGGTTTTCCCCCATTTTAAGAAATTTCCCAACGTAAATACAAATAACATTTTTTAAAACATAACAGAAACCAGCATCGGTAGGGCTATGATCATCAATAAATAATGTGTTTGCTAAAAACAAAACGTCATTGTCCCCGTCGTCTCTTGCCCCATCGTGGGGAGGCCCAAAACAACCTGGGACTGTTTTGGGTATGGTACTGCCCCCCCCCCCCAATAACTGCAACCTTAAAAAATTTCTGAAAAAACACTTCATAAAATAGTGACCCATCCTCATCCACCCCCCCTCCTAAAAGTAAGTATTATTTTCCTATTTTAAAGTTAAGGTCAGAGTACACACCGTGAATCAACATTGAAACTTAAGCGAGGGTAATAGTAACCGGTGAGCTAGTTCGTTCAGTAACGCCCGTGGCGTCACCCCGTACAACGGGCGCTTGTCACTCTAAAGTTGGATCATCAGATAAACTGGGTCCCACATAAACCATTGCCCAAAAATTTGTTCTTGATGATACCACCCAGTGGTGATGGTAAGATGCCTATACAACAAAAAAAAGACAATATAAAAAAAACTTGCCTAGTTGAAGGATACCAGGGCCGAGTTAAAAGATACTGCAGCCAGATGGTATAGAAACAACAGCAGTCACGTCTGATGTAACGGCAAAGAGTACACTCTCATCAGGTCGGGCCAACTAAACTATAGACATAGATAGAGGGGTAAAATATGATTTCATTCACCAACAAAGAGATGAATAATTTCACACCTGCTGATGACGGCCAAAAGAGAACCCAAGCCACCAATACACATTTTGGGATCTTTTTATGCTCGTTTGGTTTAAATGAGGAAAATAAAGAAGCCATAACAGAATCCTTTGAGGGGGTGATTAAATCGGAAATAGATGAGGTTTTAAGTTCCCAGCCACACATGCGTCTCAGAGTTGGGCAAGTCGAATGATTTAGTAAATCAACCAGTTAGTGAACTTGCACAAGAACTTGATCAAAGATGGTAGTACACATGAGCAAGTTCCTTTGGTGTGTCCCGGCCCCCTCGGCCCTGCACAAGAGGCGCCGTTCAACTACAATAAGGGGCATCAGATCAACCCACCCCCACATCAGCCATCTAACCAAGATTTGTTTCTGACAATGTAGTATTAAAGGTGGTTAAAACATATGGAGAAGAAAAGTTAAAATGAATTGACCCAAATTGTCGGAGAGAAGAAGAAACCAATTGAAGGGAAATCTATCAGACAGAATGGAAAAGACCCATCAGCCCCCCCCCGCTGATGTAACAACAAAAGTGTACCTTGAAAACGGTCGGCCCCCCCTCAAACTACAACCGAAATCAATGTTTTTTGGTGAGGACAAGATGATTAAAAAGCCAATGAAACCCCAACGGGGGTCGCCCCGAGGGGGGGGGTCACCGGAGACAGACAGACATGTAAGATCCCGTCGTACTTTGTCCCGGGGACCGGACCATTTTGAGGGGTTAGTAAACTACCCCTTGACAACAACACCCATTGTCTAAGGACGATGGTGAGATTATTCCCCCCTTTTAGATTTTAAATTTTATTTCTATAAAAAATGCCCTTTTTTAATGGCTGATGTTTTGAAAGTATTTTTTTGTCTTTATGTTTTTGTTTTTTTTTTTTTTTTTTATACGCAATAGTAAAAAACTACAGGATTATATGAATTCTAGAAAAGTAGAAGATATATGGTAGAAAAAAACATAAATTCCCCTTTGATGCTTTTGTTAGCGAGTCAACAACAGCGGCCCAGCATACCATTATGTGTAAGACTGCGGGGATAAATTTTTCAACCACGGAAGCAGAAATGATACGGGGGTGCGACAAGCGTCGAGACAGTGGACATGAAGCACTCCCCCCTTTTTCGAATCTACAATTTTTTTGACTATTCGAAATATAATTTCTCGACGATGAGATGATGAGATGATGAATGATGATGAATATGATGATGATAATGATAATAAAATTTTTTGTTTACTAGCTGAAAACCCAATTACATCCTAAAATTTTCTTTCCTTTTTCCAACTTCAAAATGATGTGAAGTCCAGGGGAAAAGGCACTTGATCCTAAGCTCAGAAGAACCTGAGTGGATCTTTTTAAAAGTCTTTTAATAATGTAAAAACCGGAAACATCTCCCCCTAACCTATCACCGTGACGGCAGAAAAAGGTGAAGGAAAAAGCCAAAAAGGGATCATTTCTCATTATCTTGTGTTCAAAGACGAATAGTGTCTTGCTATGAAATGTTATTATTTTTTTTTTTTGAACAATCTGCAGAGAGAATTTTTTGTTCGGGGGGGGCTTTAGAAGAGAGGGGTGAATATCTGAAAATAAAAATAGTAAATAGTTTTTAATTTTGCCGATACTGAAAACCCTTTTTTGACGTAGTAAACTCTGAGGGCTCCCGATATAGTAACGGGGGTTTATGATGCTATAATAGTGACATCCGGGGATCACAAAGACCCAAAGGGACAAGCAAATTTTTTCGAGAGATGGCTAGCCCCCCTTTAAATATTATATTTGCCTTCTATAAAAAAAAATGCCAAAAAAACTCACCCCCCCAATATTCTTAGAGTGGAAAACCGATTTTGATTGAAAAATGCATTTTCCCCTTCTAATAAAAAGACGACGATGACAAAAAAACGTGAGCAAACGGCAACAAAAAAAAGAGAGCGAACATACAACATAGACATATACCAGGAGATTTTAATGGGGGTATTAAAAAAAATAAAAAATAATTTTACTAAAAAAACCTTTAATTTTACCGTGTATTTTTTTTAAAAAAATAATAAAATAAAAAATAATAATAAAAATAATAATAAAATTATAATGTAAACTAAAAACCCCAAATAAATATATTTAAAATCTCTTGATTTCATTCAAATTAAATATATTTTCTAGATAAGAGAAATTTTCTCGATAGCATTTTTTTTTATAGTTTTAACTAAAGCTTTTTTCGGAGGACCCAAGAAAAATTTTCCCCTTTTTTTTCTTGGATTGTCCATTAGTAAAGTTGCAAAAAATAAGGTTTGGGCGAGACGAGTCCGGGAGGTTACGATCTGTGAATTTTTTTGGTTTTTTTTTTTGGTATAATGTTGCTCAATCCCCTTCCGGTTATTTTGACCTTGATGGTTTTGTAGTTTCCCTTTGATATTAAAAAACTTTGGAATAGAACATTAGCCACCTTCGATTTCAAAGGTGTTATGGATCGCGACCATTTTATGTCGCGACCAAAAAAATTAGGTCTTTACTTCTGAAAAGGTGTTTGGTAATAAAACCAATGTAAAGGGTTTTTTTGCCCCATTTTCATCGAAGATCTAAAAAAATTGTGGTCACGGATCTTAGACCCTTGACAATTGGACATAGTATTTTTATCGCACAGGTATTGCCCACCATTCCACGCCCGAAGAAAAAAAAGCAATGTCTTTTAGAAAAAATCATAGTTCCATCCATCTTGAAAAATTTTGGTATCGGGTGAATTTTTAGGTCGGTAAAATTTTTTTGGAAAAAATTTTCCCCGGATTTAACATTTAAAATTTTTTTTTAAAATTAAAAAGGAAATTAAAACCCTTTTTAAAATTTTTTTTTAAAAATTTTTTATTTTTTTGTTTTTTTCATTTTTTTTTTAAATCCCCCTGAAAAACCCCTAAGGGTGGGGTTTTTTTTTTTTTTTCCTTAAAATTTTCCCTATAAAAATTTCAAGGGGGCCCAATGTTATTTTTTTTTACCAAAAGGGCAAATTTAATTTCCCCCTTTTTTGGGTAAAAAATTTTCCCTAAGGTTTTCCCCGAAATTAATAAAATTCCCCCTTCGGGGCCGAATGAAAAATTTTCCCACCTTTTTTGTTTCTAAAAAATTTTGGGGGCCCCAGAAAAGTTTTTATTTTTTTTAAAAAAATTTTTTTAAAAAAAAGGGGGGGTTTTAAGTTTTTCCGTTTTTTTTTATTTTTGGGTTTTCCCAAATTTGTTTTTAAAAAAAAATTTTGAAGTTTTCCTAAAAAAAAATTATTTTTAAAAAATTTTTTATAAAAAGGGGGGTAAAAAAGGTCCAAAAAAAAATTTTAACCGGAAGGGTTTTATTTTTTTTGGGGTTTACAACCCAAAAGGAAAAAGAAAAAAAAAAAAAAAAAGGGGGGGGGAAAAAAAAAATTTTTTAAAAACCAAAACCCCAAACCCCAAAAACAAAACCCCCCCCCAAAAAAAAAAAAAAAAAAAAAAACACCAACCCCTTTTATTTTTTAAAGGGCCCCCCTTTTTTGGGCCCCCCAACCTGAATGGGGGGTTCAAACGTTGAGGAGAAAGGGGAAAAAAGGGGGGGGAAGGGGGAGGGGGGGGGGGCCCAAAAACCTTCCCTTTTCCCCCCGAAAAAACCCCCCCCCCAAAAAAACCCCCCCAAAAAACCCCCCCCCCCCAAAAAACCCCCCCCCGTGGGGGGTTAACGGGGGGGCCCTCTGGCCCCTTGGGCCCCCCCCCCGGGGGGTTAAACCTCCCCCGGGCCCCCCCCCACAAAGAAAATTAAAAAAAAAAGGGGGTCCCCCCGAGAGGGTTTCCGGTTCCATGCCCCTTCCGCCTCCCAAAAAAAAGGGGAAGGGGCCCCAATTTTTTCTTTCCCCCTTTTGCCCCCAAAAAAATTTTAAAAAAAAAAAAAAACCCCCCCCGGGGTTTCCAAAAAACCGCCCCTTAACCCAGAGGACAAAACGTAGATGAATTTTTTTTTTTTACGCCGGGGGGGGGGGGGAAAAAAAATCTTTTGGGGGTTGCCGGGGGGGACGAGGGAGTTTTAAACCCCCAACGCGTCCCAACGCTTTTTTCGAAACGGGTTTTTTTTTCCAAACCCTTTTAACGCATGAAAACTTTTGGAAAAAAAAAACCCCAAGGGGGGTTTTGCCCTTTCTTGGACAAAAAAATCAAAAAAACCCCAATAAAAAAATTTTTTTAAAAAATTTTTTGGATCCC
Organism: Penaeus monodon; assembly: GCF_015228065.2. Classification (NCBI taxonomy): domain Eukaryota; kingdom Metazoa; phylum Arthropoda; class Malacostraca; order Decapoda; family Penaeidae; genus Penaeus; species Penaeus monodon. Next base: position 56,244 of record NW_023661317.1, read on the forward strand.
CCCAAAACCCCCCCCCCGGGGGGTTAACGCGTGGGGAAAAAAAGCCTTACCGTCCCCCCAAGGGCCGGCCCGGGGGGCCCTTTGTTTTGTTGGGGGAAAAAATGGCCCCCAATTGGGGGCAACAAAATTCATAAAAAAGGGGCGAACCCCCACGGGCCGGGCCCCCGGGTTTTCCCTTTTTCCCCCCCACCCCATGGCCCCTCCAAACACAGAGGGCCCAAACGGCGAAATTTTTAGTCCAAGGGTTAATTAAAAATTTTCCCTGGGCCCCCCCGGGGGTTTTTTTAAAAAACGTAAAAAACCAAAAAGGGAGGGGGTTTTTTAAAGGCTTTTTCCCCCCCCCAAAAAAAAAAAAAACAAAAAAAAAAAACCCCCCACCCCCCAAACCCCAAAAACAAAAAAACCCCCCTTTTTGGGGGTTTCCCCCTTTTGAGAAAATAAAAAAAATTCTTTTGGGGCCCCCCAAATCGGTTTTTTTTCCCCCCAACCCTTCCCGGGAAGGTCCCATTTTTGTAAAAAAAAACCCCCCCCTTTTCCCCCAAAAAAAAAAATTTTTTTAAAAAAAAGTGGGTTTTCCCCCAAATCTTTTCCCTTAACCCCCAACCCCAGTTAACCCCGAGCTTTTGTTCCCCAAAATTTTTAAACGAGGGGGGGTTTTTAAATTAAACGTTTAAAATCAAAGGGGGTTTTACCGGTGGGGGAGGGGGGGGCAGGGCCCAAAAACCCCTTTTCCTCCTTTTTTTTTTGGAAAAACCCCCCAAAAATTTTGGGGGCAAAAGGGAAAAATTTTTTCGGGGGAGATTTTCCCCCCCCAAGTTCGTTGGGGCCCCCGGGGCGGACAAAAAATAAAAATTTTCCCAAAAAAAAAATTTTTTCCCGCAAAAAAGGCGAGCCCCAAAAAAGGGGGCCCCCCAAACGTTGACCCGGGCCCCCCCAAAATGAAGCCTTGACCCCAAAAACCCCCCCCTTTTTTTTGGGAGGGGTCTTCTTGGGGGGGGGAAAAAAAAAAGGCCTCCGACCGCAAACACATAGGGGAAAATTATAATTTTTGGGGAACCCTCCCGGGGTTTCCCCGGGATTTTCCCCCTTTGCGCGCCCCAACCCCCCCAGACGGAGGGGCCCCCAAATTGAAAAAAACCCTGGCCCCAAGGGTTGGGCCCACCCAAAAATTTTCCCCCCGGGGGAAACCTCCATACCCCAGAGGGTTTTAAAACCCCTTTTAAAAAAACCCGGGGGCCGGGGCCCCCCCCCCACCCCAATTTTTTCCCCCCCCCCAAAAAAATTTTTAAAAAAAATGAAGGGGGGTCCCCCTTTAAAAAAAAAAAAACAAAAAACCCCCAACCAACCCAAACCCCCCCCACCCCAACCCCCAAAAACCAAAAACCCCCATTTTCTTTTTTCCCCTTTTGAACAAAATTTAAAAAAAATTTTGGGGGGGCCTGCCAATCCTTTTAAATTTCCTTAGGGTTTTTTTCCAATTCCCCAAAAAATTGTTTTTTTTAAAAATTTTTGGGGGGCCCTTTTTTTAAAAATTTAAAAAAAAAAAATTTTTCCCAACTAATGGGAAAAGTGGGCCCGGGGTTACGGGCTTGGGGGGAAGGGCCCCCCCCGTTGGGGCGGGACCCCCCCCCACAACCCAAGGACGCAAGGTCGTTAGACAGCGGACATGAACACAAACATAAACCCGAACCAAAACACACACACACACACACACCACACCAACAGGGCCCCCCCCACACAACAACATACAAACAAATTGGGTCTGACCGGACTCTCTTTTGGGACAACCGCGCTCCGACGCAAATCCACTTAATAAAAGAAAATTTTATATAAAAAAAAAGTTTAGGAAAACCATCGACCGAGACTCACTCGGGTTATTAAACTGCGTTGCCCTTGCCGTTAACCTGCCATCCAGATCGAAGAGATGGACTCTCGAATTTTTGCATGATTAAATTCCGATGGGCCACAAAGTTTTTAAAAAAAACCAAATAACAATTCATAAAAAAAAAAGTTTAGCGCATCCATCGACCCCAAGATCTCGGGTTTTATACGCGTTTTAAACCCTGGAGCTGCTTAACCTGCAGTATGAGATCCAACGACGCAATTTTTGAGTTCGTTGTCTATACTGTTTATAGTTTTATCGACTGAACTTGGGGGTCTCCTAAAATTTTTCGTATCAAACGAATAGTGGGTCCCTGTGATCTCCCAGAGTGGGGCGATGAAGGTGGGGCGTAGGCCCCAACGGTAATCCTAACCCAGAATTCAGAACGATCCCATTCCATTACTTTGCTTTATCGAATTGATTCGAGGTTTTCCTCAAACTCCTGTGGGAATGCCTTGGAAATCATGAATATTCAAAAAATTTCGGGTTTTGGCAGATAGTTTCGGATAAGTTCCCTGCTAGAGAAATTCGGGTTTGGGCCTTGTACGGTAAGGCTTGGGTTTCAAAAAAAAGTCAAATTTCTCCCTAATAAAACGTTTGTGGAAGTGCTCCGTCAACGACATGCGCGCTGTGGACGCGACGCACACTGCCCCGACCCAACCACACACACAAACGCAACACTCACCAACATCCACAACCACACCCACAGCGGTGTGTTGCGACTCTTCGCACGGGTCCGACGGCAACCTAAAGAAATGATATAAAAAAAGGCGTTGCCCGAGATCGTAACGGCGTTTGGTGCGTCCCTAACGGCCTCTCAAGGGCAGTTGGATGACGCTCGTTCAAGGACTATTCCATGTCGCAAGCTCTGCAAACCATAAAATCGACAAAAAGTCGAGATCGCCCCAGACTCTCGAGTGAAACCAGTAACCTCCGCTTAACCGCTTGGACCCAACGGACGCAATGATGTGCATGCTCATTGATATTTCGTACGTTGGGCGCTCAATAACTCGATAAAACGAATCGTGAGCGTCGTGACAGGGTGCGCGGAGAAAGGCGTGCGATTGTAACCGCATTTGAGAACCGTCTCCAATCTTTGTCTTCGAATTTGTCCGAGTTTTGCCTGCGCCTGGGGCTGCTGAAATCCATATTCTATAATTCGGTTCTGCGGCCATTTGACAACGTCTTGCATGGTTGTGTCCGTACGGAGCTTCGTACAAAAATCAAAAGTCTCGAATCAAAAAGCTTGGGTGTCCGTAACGCGTTTTTGCGATGCCCCAAGCGCCTCTCACGGGCCTCCGATGCGTCGAGACAGCACGGGCATCCTCGTCTCGGTCTGCGCTGACCCGACCCAAGCCGTCTCAGCCGGTTAACGTCCGAGGAATCGCGTTCGTCCCAGGCGCCGACAATCGCATGGCACGTCGAAAAGCGTGTCCCGCGATGAGCGAGCGAGCGTTCGATGACGCCTGGCCTCCAAGCCCTCACGGCCGTATGCGCGCACGGGATCCCTCGCTCAGCACCCGACACACGCTCCAAACCCAAGCGCCCACACACCCCAACACACACATTCCAACCCCCTTGGGTCGCTGGCCCGACGGCCTTGCACGCGCACCCGCACCGCATCACACTATACACGGACCAAAGTATTCGCATATACGAAAAAGTCGTCGGATCCATGAGCGACCGAGGTTAACTCTACGGGTTTATCAACTGCCAACCACATGCACCGACACACATAACCTGCCAACCCCCACACACAATGGGACCCTGCATTTCTGCATCGAAATTAAATTCCATGCCCCACACAAAAGTTTTCACAACAAACACTGAAAATTTGCTATACGAAAAAAGTATCCTCAGCATCCGACCAGACTCGGTAATTAAAAACTCGATTTAAAAACTGTTTAGATCCTGCACAGACTCTCGGTTAGAAATCCAAGCCGCTAACCTGATGTCCAATCGAATATATTTTTTATATTTTCTGACTTGACTGGGGGCGTCTAATTTAAATCGTAATTAAAATCGAATAGGGGTGTCGTGTGAATCAGGGCGAGAGTGCGTAGCCACGATTGTTAAACCCCGAATTTTCACCCAGATACGATCCATCCATTACTTTTGCTTTATTCGAATTTGATTCGAGTTTTTTACTCAAACTCCTGGTGGGGAGCTTAAAAATCGATTTGAAAAATATTCATATCAGAGTCGGGTTTTGAGATATTTCGGAATTCTGACCCATTGAGATTCCTTCCTTTTACGGTTTAAATTGTAAAAGTTCAAAAATTTTCTCCTTGGATCAGAAAATGAAAATCTTTTCTGCAATGCCTCTAGTTTGCGAGGAGCGCAAAAGTCAATTTCTCCCATAAAAGTTAGGCCCAACCCCCCCCCGCTCGCGTGGCACCCCTCCGAGAGCGTCGTCAAAACCCAAGCGACAAATTGGGAAAGGGGCCCCCCAAAGGGCCCCCAAAGGG